>NW_007770707.1:0-5665 GCF_000696425.1 Galeopterus variegatus | reverse complement strand
GCCCCTCCATTTCAGAGGATATTAGAAACTGATCTCAGGGCTTGTTCTGGCCACCTTCTACTTTTTTTTTTCCTTTTTGTCTTTTTTTTCGTGACCGGTAACGGGATCTCAACCCTCAGTAACGGGATCTCAACCCTCAGTGTCGCACCCGTACCGTGACCGGCAACGGGATTGCAACAAGTGAGCGGACCGGTCTCTATATGGGATCCGAACCCTCAGTGGGAACACCGCCTCGCTCCCAAGCACCGCACACTACCGAGTGCGCCACCCGGCCGGCCCCCACTTTCTACTTTTTAAAAGTCATTTCCCAGTCCCACTGTTCCCTGGATTCTTTTCAGTGTCAACGTGCTCTTTAAGGGCTCTTTTTTGCCAGTCCTCTGGGTAGCACAAATTCTCCTCTGCTTACTATGTTAAGCAAGTTGGTTATGTATAAGGTCTATGCAAAATTTGCATTTGTGAAACCTCTAATGAACCAGAAAAAAAGAGGTAGCATTACATATAATAGATATTGGTAGCATTACATATAACAGAATTCTTCCCATTTAAAGTCCATGCAAAATTTGCATTTGTGAAACCTCTAATGAACCAGAAAAAAAGAGGTAGCATTACATATAGTAGATATTGGTAGCATTACATATAACAGAATTCTTCCCATTTAAAGTCCATTTTTTTTTCTTGTTACAATAAAAGTAATAGTAACAATGTAACAAGTAACATATACTGGCATTTACGGATTCCTATCCTAGTGTTCATCATATAACCCAAAGAGGCCCTGGTATAAAGGTAATCTTTGTGCATGATTCTTTAAGGTGTGTGTTATATGAAACCGCGTTCTGTTATGAACTCAGTCAAGCAGAACAACTTATGCATGGTACCTCTTTGTGTTCCACCAAATAATTAAAAGATTCACTCAAAATGATATAAAATTATTATATTGACAATCAAAATTTAGATTAACAAATTAAGACTAGTTATAAAATGTTAAATTTTGTAGGAAATTAATTTAATCTTCAAATTAAATTATTCATGAAAATAGAAACCATCATATTTTGGGATTTGGGTATTCTGATTAATCAGACATGGTGTTTGGTATAAGGTTAACTCACGATTTCTCATTATTTTCAACAAGTGTGCAACAAAAACCATTAAAAACTAAAATTTAATGGTAATAATATAAACATCCTTTGATAATTCAGAGATCTAAAACCATCAAGGTAAGGAAGGTGAAATTTATTAATATCAGTTACAACTCTGAGGAAAGATCCTTATTTATAAAGATTTTTCTGTGAAGAAATTCTGCCAACTAAGTGTATTTAAAATTCATTTTAAATTTTAAATTGTTATTGATTAAGGAAATCTGCTATAATGAGTAGGGTAATAGAATAGGAACAAACAATTTTTGAAATTTCTGGAAATATTTTTAAAATCATTCAGAAATTAATAATACAATTATCTACTTACTGTCTATTTTAACTTTGAATCTTCGTTGGAATACATTTATCAATAATATTACTCTAACACATTTGACCGTGTTTAGAATAAATTTTCTTTAATATTTATAAAATATCTCCTGCATACCCATATTGATAGCAGTACATTGGGGTCAATCTCAAGAAAATTAAGGTCTGGTGATAATTCAGAAGTATTTGTAACTACTATCAGTGAGCTACTTGATATGATGAAAAGACGAAGAGCAGAGGGATGCCCATTATGCTAGCTGTGTCAGCTTGGTACTTCTTGAAAATTTGCACAAGCCATGAAAACCACCTGTTTGCTACCAGTAAGGAGCTGCTTGATTTGGAGCAGAGAATGGACAAACCTAGATGTCCCAGGGCTTTGTCAGAAACATTTGCTATCTCAGTGTCAAATGAACTTGGAAGGCTAATGTCCCAGCAAGCATGAGGTTGCAATTCTAGTTGGGGCAAGCAATGTGTTGGCAGACTAACCAGAAATTTAGCAGGGAAACGAGAGCAATGAAACAGCCATAGTAGCCTTTTTAAGCTCACACATATCTTGGTTGTCTGCATACAAACTCAGAAGAGAACAGAAGGTGCCCTAGCAATACACACGAGCTTTCAGAATATGACGTCATAGGCACAAGCAAAGGAGGCATGAATGAATGTGAGAGAAAATAGAAAACCAGGACAGAATAGTAATCCTACTAAACTTATTTCTTGGGTAGCTAATTCCCACACAAATCCATGGACAAAAAGTAGAAGCCTTACTCAAAGTGACTCTTAGACGATGCTGATGCAGAAATCACCCCTAGGAAAGGGCAGGCTTAAAATGCATGCACACACACACAAATGCACAAATACAAAAATAAAAACTGAAGAGAGATACCAGTGGCTATCTATCACAGGGTAGGACAGGTTCCATAGAATTATTTCAGACAAGTTGCTAAATAAACAAGCAAAGAAGCCAAACCATAACAGCAATAGTGATAACCCCATTTTAATACATACTGTCTAAAATGTCCATTTTTCAATAACAACAGAGAAATTCACATGCAAAGAAGGAGGAGATTTGTAACACAGGGAAGAAAAGAAGCTAAGAGTAACAGTCTTGGAAACGGGTTAATAATTTTTTTCTTTTCTTTTGTGATATGTTATTAATCAAATTAAGAAAAAGAAACCATATATTATCTCACACCTGTTAGAATTGCTACTCTTAAAAGGATGCGAGGATGTGGAGAAAAGGGAGCGCTAATACACTGTAGGTGGGAATGTAAATTAGTACAGCCATTGTGGAAACAGTATGGGCATTCCTCAAAATATTAAAAATAGAACAACCATATAGTCAGCAATCCCTCTACTGGAACATATAGCCAAAGAAAATAAAATCAGTCTGTCAAAGAGAAATCTGCACTCCCGTGTTCATTGCAGCATTTTCACAATATTCAAGATATGGAAATAACCTGTGTCTATCAACTGATAAATGGATATAGAAAATGTGGCATATATATATACAATGAAATACTATTCAGCCTTAAAAAGTAATAAAATCCTATCATTTGCAGCAGCATGGATGTAGCTGGAGGACATTATGTAAAGTGAAATAAGCCAGGCACAGAAAGACAAATATCAAATAATCTCAGTCATATGTGGATTCTAAAAAAGTCAAACTCATAGGAACAGAGAGTAGAATAGTGGTTAACAAGGGTTGGTGAGAGGTGGAGAGGCATTGGGAAAATGTTGGTCAAAGAATCTAATATATAACAAGGTGACCATAGTTAATAACAATATATTATATGTTTGAAAATTGCTAATAGATTTTAAGTAATTTAAGTATTCTCTAGAAAAAACTGGTGCGTATGTCAGGTACTGCATGTATTAAATAGCTTAATCTAACCATTTCACAATGTATACTTATATTAAAACATCATGTTGTACACAATAAATTATTCAATTTGTATTTGTCTATTTAAAAAATAATTATGAGAAACTGGAAAAAGAGCAACTTTAACACAAAGTAAGCACAGGTAAGAAAATAAAAATTATAACAAAAGTAAATGAACTAAGCAACAAAATAAAAAGAGAAAACAATGAAAGCAAATATAATTCTTTGAAAATATTTTTTAAAAAGAACTGGCAAATCTTTAACTTAACTGACCATGTAGAAAAAGAGAGAAGAAAAAATTAGCAAAATCAGGAATGTAAGAGAAGATATCAATACTGACCTTATAAAAATTAAAAGGATTATAAAGGAACACCGTTAATTTTTTTTAATGTAGTATGAATGTCAAAAATTCAGATATGTATAATATAAATAATTAATATATGTGAATAATAATGTATCTTTTTATTTATTTGTTGAACATTTTTATTTGCTTTATTAATTTTGGGCACTCTGGATTTTGTCCATTTTTATTCTATATTGGCCTATCATACATTATAATATTTATATTGAGGCATATTATATATTTGAACACATGTATATAAATGCTCGTATATGACTTAATTATATGTTAAGCTTTTACTGGAAATTTGTTGTGACATTTTTCCTGAGGCAGATTATTGCCTTTTAAAATACATTTAAAATACGTTTTAGCCACATAAATTTCAATATTTGTTTCATTCATTTTACCAATTTTTGTGTTTAAAATATCTGTATTTTATATCAGGTACCAAAAGGCTTTCCTAGCCCATGCTTGAAAGTTTAAACATCATCTCTCTCTCTCTCTCTTTTTTTTTTTTGGCTTAAAATATCTGTATTTTATATCAGGTACCAAAAGGCTTTCCTAGCCCATGCTTGAAAGTTTATACATCATCTCTCTCTCTCTCTTTTTTTTTTTTTTTTGGCAAACATCATCTCTCTCTCTCTCTCTTTTTTTTTTTTGGCTTTACTATGCTTATATTTAGCACATTCACATATTTACTGTTTTTTGAAATCTACAGATATACTAAGATTTTTGAGTTTTATTGCTTTGCTGTTGGTTTTCTTGCCTTATTTATTTATTTTTTTTTTTTGCCCATTTTTCATTCCTAGTGTAAGTTAAAGATTGGCTTTCAGCCAATTCACCTTTCTGCCTATTCTAATAAAATACTTATATTAGTCAAATAATTAAATTTCCTTGGGTGGGCAAATATAAAACATCTAAAGTGTAGATTTATAATTTTTGACACATTTAATACAAATACATAGATTTATTTACCCCTTAGATGCTTCTTCCATTTATTCCTTTTTCAAAATTATGTTCTGCAAATAAGACTTTACCTAATCCCAGAGGGTTTTCAGTAGAAAATTAAAGTGCATGTATATAAATATGTAGATATGCAGATTGACATATTTTCAAATAACAAATCATCTTTCTTATTTTTAAGATCAGCTCATGCATAATTACAATTCAGCATTAGTAAAATTATCATAAATTTACAATCTAAACATAATTAAAGTCATTATGAATGTTAGCAATGTCTTATACCGTGTAATGAGCAACAATTTTGGTTTTCCTTTCCATTTGGTGACTAATGCTAATAATTCATTTATTTTTAATTTGTACAGCTTTTCCCATTTGGCATTTGGCTTTGACATTTTTAGTTACTAATTAGGAATTAATATAAGGTGTGTGGGGAATTAATAAGTGTTTTCATGATGCTGATGAATACACATTTGCTAGGGAATTAGTTAATATTATTCCATCCACAGTAAGGATACATACCATCTGCATAATCCACAGATTGACCTCATGTAGGCACACTCCTAATATTTGTTTCCATTGTTTCTTTAAAACAGTGAATTTGTGTTATCAAATTTACTTCAATTTCAAATTAAATAGGTAGCATACTTCAGAAATCAAATTTGTCAGTAACCATCAGTATTAAGGTATTCTTCTAATGTAAATATTTTTAAGATCTGTTTCAAGATTAATTTGACTCCAGCATATTATTCACAGATGATTTGAAATTATTTAACTAGTTTAAGTATTTTATCAGAATAGGCAGGGCAGTTAATCAGATAAAAAAAAGTAGCATTTTATGATTAATTTCATCAGCACAAACATCATCCTATCATGTTTAAATGTACGGTTTATAATTAGCTTTACTTTTTAGCATGAATGTGATTTTTATATGTTAATTCTTCTTAAAACAGAACCTCATACTATTTTGTTTTACAGTTAAGATATATTAAAATGTTCATGTTTTAATAAAATCTCTGGATACTT
>NW_007770706.1:1535-5666 GCF_000696425.1 Galeopterus variegatus | reverse complement strand
TAGATTATCGAGAACTGAACAAAGTAGTGCCTCCTTTGCATGCAGCTGTGCCTTTAGTTCATGATTTGATGGATCAGCTGATTACTCAGCTGGGGACTTATCATTATGTATTGGACCTTGCAAATGCTTTTCTCACCATTCCAATCTCAATTGATAGCCAAGATCAATTTGCCTTCATGTGGGAAGGAAGACAGTGGACCTTTCAAGTATTGCCCCAAGGGTATCTGCATAGCCTGACCATCTGGTTTGGTGGCTGGAGACCCGGCCAAGTGGACTAGGCCCAGCATGGTTACAATGTTTCATTACATTGATGACATGTTACTAACTTCTGATTCTCTTGCAGATTTAACCCAGTCAGCTCCAATGCTGCTAAGTCATTTGGAGCAATGTGGGTGGGCCGTGAAGACAGCCAAAATGCGAGGACCTGGGCTGTCAGTCAAATTCCTGGGAGTGGTCTGGTCAGGTAAGATGAGGGTCATCCTAGAAGCTATTATAGATAAGATACAGGCATACCCTCAACCCACAATGGTAGCTCAGCTACAGAATATTTGGGACTTTTGGGGTATTGGAGTACTTTTGTACCCCATATGGCCTGAATGACATGCCCACTATATGCACTGACCAAGAAAGGAGCCCTCTGGGATTGGACTGAGGAAGTAGAGCAAGCTTATCAGGCTACAAAAAGGCCAGTACATCACATACAAGTTTTACAAGTGGCCGGCCCCACTAAGCAGTTTGAGTTAGACATACATTTAACCCAAGAGGGGTTAGGATGAGGATTTGTGGCAGAGACAAGATCGATTCTGCACACCTGTAGAATTCTGGTCTCAGCTCTGGAAGGGTGCTGAAGTGTGCTACACCCTAATAAAAAAGCAGTTAGCAGCTGTGTATTCTGCCTTGATAGGCACTGAAGCTATCACAGAAACTGCCAAAGTCCTAGTAAGGACGACATCCTCAATAATAGGTTGGCTGCACACGTGGGCAACCAACACTAAAACAGGTGTAACTCAGACTCTCACTTTGTTTAAATGGGGAGCATATATAGAACAAGGAGCACCGTGTCAACGAGTCCTCTGTCCAAAGAGTTGCAAACTGTGCTAGGCCCAGTAGACATTGTGGAGGAAACTTTGACACAGCCATTACCCGTGGAGGTGGAGGCTATACCTTTCCATGAGGGACAGGGACCTATCACAGAGCAAGTTTGGTACAAAGATGGCTCTGGCATGGGACCTTCAGCATCGTGGACAGCAGTTGTTGTCCAGCCCTTAACAGATACCATGTGGTATGAAAATGGTACAGGGCAGTCAATGGACTGAATTGAGAATAGTATGGATAGTGATAAAAAATGAGCCTGGGCCATTATCCATCTCTACTGACAGCTGGACTTTGTACAAAGGTTTAACCCTTTGGATTTCTACTTGGAAGTATCAATGGTGGATGGTAGGCTACCAACCCCTGTGGGGATAAGCCATGTGCCAAGAGTTATGGGAATTGGGGCATGAGAAAGAAGTAACTTTTCCATGTCACAGGACCCTTCCCCTTAGCCAGTCCAGGAAATGATGAAGATGATGGCTTGGCTAAGGTGAGATGGCTGGAGAGAGCCCCAGCTACTGATGTAGCCCAGTGATTACATCAGCGAATGCAGCATGATGGCAGTAAAGCTATGTGGATGGCGGCTCAAAGATTGGCCCTGCCTATAAAATGGGAAGATGTAGTGAATTCTTGTCGTGCTTGTCCAGTATGTGCTCAAGAGAGTCCACACCCCCAGAAGATGACCCATACAGATGGGCAAATAACTCAAGGAAGGGTGCCTCTGACTCGATGGCAAGTGGACTTTTTCAGACCACTGCCAAGGTCAGAGAATTTCAGATACATCTTCACAGCTGTGGATACAGCTACTGGTCTTTTATTTGTATGGCCTTATAAGGCCCCAGACCAGGTAAATACTGTAAAGGCATTGAATAGGCTTACTGCTATGTATGGCCGGCCTATAGCTATAGAAAGTGATAATGGAACCCACTTTACTGGACATGGGGTTCAGAGGTGGGCCTCCCAGTTGTCCATTCAGTGGAAGTTATGTGTGCCATATCATCCCCAGGTAGTGGGAATGATTGAATGGCACAATGGCCTTTTAAAAAAGGGACTAAGGTTATCTACCCAATCGCTATCCCTGAAGGGGTGGGCACAGTGATTATGGCCGGCAGTCAGAATTCTAAATGAGAGGCCCCACAAGGGCGGACCCTCTCCAGTGGAAGCTCTGTTGCATAGGGCTGCAGCACCTATACAGCTGCAAATCACTACTAAAGATAATCTTTTGAAGCCAGGATATGGTAACAGGGACAGACAGTACAATGGGAATGGCCTTGGTGAATAAAAGCCCCTCATATACAGTGGGTAGGTTTAATAGGGCCTTGGGGAGAGGGATTAGAGGAAGGCCTGCAAGTTTCACCTTGGGTGACAAGTACCTGGCCTCCTCGAGTAAAGGTGACATGGCCTAGAACAGATGATAGCTCTATTCCAAAGGGCACATTTGTATTATCATTATGGCCAGTTATGAGTTCCCCTATACTNTCTGTCTTTTCGCCCATAGTGTTCTGGCTGCAGGCACTTCACCAGAGTCATGTGATCAGTGTGTCAGCCTGCTGAATATGCATTGAACTACCCATCAGTATGACTGCAGAATTTCCACGGAGGATCACACCAATGGTGACTACTAACCGGACATATGCGGCTGACAGTTAAAAGGACAGAACTACAAGCCTTAAGGCATATTGAACAGACAATAGATTATGTAAATGTAAGGGTCACATATCCTCGTTAAGGGAACATTGCAGAAGATTCTGAATGCGCACAGATTGTACGGTGAGGGACCCTGAAGGAGTAGATTGTTGGGAAAATGGAACAATTTGGTCAGGCTCCCCTCACCTCAGAACCGGTTCAGGGTGGTTCTGTAAACACTGTGTGTGGGTGGAGTGAGTGCGCCTACATGGCGCCACTTTGGCTGGTGTTTACTGCCTCGGGCACCCACCCTGCATGGCCATGTTTTTTCCAGATCTGCAGCTTCCAAAGGACCATGCATCTGGTTACCTAGCTCATAGACCTGTGTGAAGGGGTTTGGTGACCCAGCCTGGTGTGGAGGGGTTTGGTGACCTAGCCTGGCACGCAAAGGGTTTGTGACCCAGTCTGTGAATGGGCTTGAGGGGTCTGGGAGCTCCAGACCCATCCGTAGCTCAACCATCAGCCCAGTTGGTGCAGGATTACTGGCAGGTAAAAGAGTCTGACAACTGGTGTGGTCACCTAGCTTTACAATTGGCATCATGAGCAGGATTAAGAGCTAGACAATTGGCGCTGTGAGCATGATTCACAACATCAGCCATAGCATTAGCCTCACAGTAGCATTTGTAGTAGCCGGACAGCTAGGAAGACAAGATTTAGTGTAACAAGCTTTGTACAGATTTGTCTTGTCCTCAACTTTTTACACTTGATGATAATAATGGTACTTTCATTCTGATATAGGGAGGTTATCTTTCACATCAGAATTTCATCTCTTACTTTTAAGAAACAGCTCAAAGATCATAGTGATCTTCTTGCACCTGTTGTTTTTCAAGTGACTTTAAGTCAAAATAGTCAGTATGCCAGACCGGCATATGTTGGGTGGCATATTCTTACTTCCTTCAGATTCTTTTCTTTTAATATACCATAGGAAGAACCAGGGATCCCATGATAGAGCCATGCTGTCAACGCTAAGAAATGACATCCACTCTCCCTTATTCTGGAAGCTGACATTCTCAGGATTATGCTATTCTATTAAAATTAATATTCTTTTTTCTGTTCTGTATCTTCTACAATGTCTGCCATTCTTTCACAATGATCTTTATATCTGTCTCTTAAATTTCAACTCCTTCCCCAAGTGAGAAACTTATTAACTCAATCAATCACCATTCAGTACAGAACCTAGTATAGAACTAAAATACAGAATTCACGTTGGGGTCATTTCAAATATTAGAAACTTTCATTTTTTTCTAACCTCTAGATGGATGCCTTCTTTTAGAGTGATACAAGGGTCAATAAGCTTTTGGTGAAGCATAGTCATATGATGCAAAATGAGAGCAATTTTTCTCAGGTGTCAAC
>NW_007770706.1:0-654 GCF_000696425.1 Galeopterus variegatus | reverse complement strand
TAAAGAAGGATGATCTATTCCTAATCCTCATGAAGCTTACATTATAGTGGGAAGAACTGATAAATATACAGTAGCAGAGTTGACAAGTGGCTTATACTTATGCTACATTTCATAAACAAGATATATATAACATTAGTATAGTGTACAAAAGGAAGATTGCAAGGGATGTGAGGAAATGTTTTTCTGTAACAGAGGTTTTTAAGGTGATTTCTGAAGAGTGAGTAGGGATTAGGTAGTAATATTTTTGAGTACTGCCAGATGAGAGCAAAGGCCCTAAACAACAAAGAACAGTTGAGATACCAAAAACATTGAGAAGTAAAAGAAAGATAACAAACAGAGATACAGAGTGCACATGATGTATGTCTGTGTGCATGGAAGTCAGTATATATGATGCTGGGATGAAAATGTCTAGAGAGTCAGAATCCAGAACACATGGAGCCATCTAGAGCATGTAAATTGTCTTGAGTATCTTTTTTTTTTTTTTTCCTCATTAAATGTTTTTTTTTCTTTTTAATTTTGTCAATATACAATGTAGTATGTAGTTGATTATTGTGTTCCATCACCGAAAACTCCCTCCCTCCTCCCTCTCCCCTTCCCACCCAGGAGTGTCCCCTCCATTTTCTTGTTGTAAGAACTTCAAAAAAAAATTGTGGT
>NW_007770705.1:0-5666 GCF_000696425.1 Galeopterus variegatus | reverse complement strand
ACATCCTGTCCTGCTAGAGCAGCTGTAAGTCACCCCATTCTACACATACTCCCTCTGTGGTGGCCCACTCCTCCTGTACAGTAATCTATATCACATGGCTTATCCTCAAAGCCAGTCTTCAGAGAGTAAAAGCTCAAATCATTGATCACTAGTCAGATCAGTGCCTACAGGACCCTGAAGGCCCGTCAGGGGTGAGATCCGGGGCATTTTTCCAGGTGACAGCCTCACAGAGCTGTAGCCAGAGGACCAGAGAGACTGTCCCAGCCTTCTGAAATGTGCAGAAGTAATTACCTTACATTTCAGTGTCTTTAATTAAACCTACAATCATCCTACTCTCAGCTCTGTGTCACACTGAACTCCACTTGCTCAAGACCCAGGACAGCCGATGTTTCAGTTCACAGGCAGTCAGACAGGAGAAATTCCCTCTGACTCGGGAAGCCTGGCCTTTCAGTCCATCAGGCCCTCCTGTGAGCGCGACTCCACCGCACTGAAGGTGCAGCAGCCTCCGCCTCCGGGGATGAGCGCACACTCGTACCACAGGGAAGCCAGGCAGCACACACGATGTGTACTCGTTAAGACTATGCGATTGTTTTACACTAGCAACTAGCGTGGGGGGAGAAAAGGAAAGAAAAACCTAAAACTCAGGAAGCATCAAAAAAACAACAAAACTCAAAGTAATTCATTTTCTGCACTCAACTCCCCATAAGCATACGTTTAAGAGTTTGGGGCTAAGGGCTGGCCCAGTGGCGCACTGCTACAGTGCGCCGCTTGGGAGCGCGGTGGCGATCCCGCCGAGGGGTCGGATCCCACATACAGACCGGTTCCCGCTCACTGGCTGAGCGAGGTGCGGGCGCAACACCGAGGGTTGCAATCCTGTTGCCGGTCCCGGTCCGGTACGAGCGCGACACTGAGGGTTACGATCCGTTGCCGGACACAAAAAAAGACAAAAAGGAAAAAACAAAAAAAGTTTGGGGCTAAGAAAAAAAATCGCAGGCAAAATATAGCATTAAATCCTGTCACTCCCTGGCCCCCCAGGCAGATGTCCAAGAGAAACTGATCCTCCAGCCTCTGAAGCCCCAGAGCCCTGGGCTGTGGGTCCGATTGTGAGATTCTAGGGAAGCTGCTGGCAGGTGGCAACATTCCCGGCCACCCACCTGGCAGGCTGCAGTGGGCATCCCCAGCACCCCAGACCCATCTCGGCAGCCAGACCTCACCATCTGGTCCCTGCTCTCACCAGGGGACATGCAGGCCTGACGGTCAACTTCCTGCAGAGACCATCCTCTCAGGACCACATCCTGGAGTCGGGTATCACAGCAGCAACAGGAAGGACAATGCCTGCTCTGTCCCCACACAAAGAACCCACCAACAGCAAAGCTGTCTGTACTGATCACTCCATGTTGGAAACTGTCCCTTTAAAGCACTGTTTTTGCTTCCACTTCAGTACAAGTTCTAGAATTTATGTCTTAATCATCCTAAGCATTTCCTTTCCAAATGGCCTTTTGTATGCACACTATTTATGATGTGAAAGCTAAAGCCAGGGAGATCCCTAACCCCAGAGCAAGGTCTGCCCGAGGAACAGGAATCAGAGGGCTGGGGGCTGAAGCCTGAAGGTTCTCTCCGTGGAAACGGTCGGTCAGCACAACCCAGCTTTCTGGATGGGACAAGGGGACTTAAGTATCCTGCATGTTATGACAAAAGTCACACCTGGAAACTCTTAACGCAGCCACACCTGCATAAACCTTTAATCCACGTCTCTGGGACCAGCCTCAGAAGGCGTGGGTGTTTGAAGTGGATGCATCTCCCCCAGCTCAGGTGAGGCAGACGGGGTCAAACCCCCCTCCCCATTTCCACTCCCTCCCCTATTTCCATGCCCAGATCCACCAGGAGTCAGGGCATCAGGTCCTTGTCGGTGGCTGGCCCCCAAACAAATCAAACAGAAAGGGCTCCTCTAACGTCCTCTTCTCTTCTGGCTCAATCTGAACAAGTAAACAAGCCAGAAACACAAGAACTGCTCAGGCTGCCCCTGAGCTGAAGACGGATCCTTCTTGGGGCTGCTGTGGGTGCCCTCGATGCCCAGTGAGAGCAGCAAACCCTGGTTTAATTTTGACAGCTGCCCACAGTGACTGCAGGGTGTGAGGCTGAGGAGAGACCCCACCCACCCCTGCAGGCCACTGACCCCTCAAGGGACACTGGATCAATATGCACCCTGGCACTGGGGAGCCCTCCCATTCTGCAGAGTCACCCTGAGTGACAGTCCTGCACAGGGACATGCAATGTGCTGGCTCTGGACGCCCTGGAGACTGTGAGGCGGGGCGGCCACCCACAGCCCCCAGCAGACCCGGTCCACTGGTGTGCCCGTGAGCACTTCTCACAGCCCGGGCAGCACTGCGCCCTCCAAGTTTATAGAGAAGGAAACTAAAGCACCAAGAAGAAAGGGCCAGCCCAAGGCCCAGGCCAAGCAGCGTCTGCAAGGCAGGCGGACCCCAAGCCATAGGTGGGAAGGGGTGGCCTGGCTCATGCCCATACAGGGGGCTGGGCACATCACTTCACCACACTGTGCAGGAAGGGAACCAGTACCTTCCCGGGGATGCCACAACATGCTGATATGCCTACCATACACCTATGCACAGCAGGGCCATGCACCAGCACTCCTGAATCTTAGACATACAGCTCCTCACAGGAGTGACAGCAAGGGGCTGGCAGCCCTGGAGGTCCTCCCCAGCCCCAGCCTGCCCCAGCCCTCCCAACCCTCCCTGATCCTCCCAGTCCCACCCCAGCCTTCCCAGCCCTCCCTGGCCTGAGCTGCAGCCTCCCCCAGGCATAGGTGCTATGAGTCAGTGAGACAGGAGAAGAGCAAGCCAACTCTTGGAGATCCCTACAGTGGGGTGACAGACCCCTTAAAGACCCAACAGAACTCCTGGGCATACCAGTCCCAAGGGGACCATGGGGTGGGGGTCTGGGCAGGGGCTTGGCCTCTCAGGCACCTCCTCGGCCCCAGACCCTCCCTCTCTGCCTGGAGAGTCAGTGCTGGCCCAGGGTGTGGGGCCCACCACATAACAAGCCACGCCCCCTGCATCACCTCGCTGGCAGCTCTTCTGTCCACATCACATGGAGCCATCCACGTTCTCTGCAGCCACATCCCCCAAAAGGACCATGACCACCCAGGCAGAGACGCCTGAGCTTTCTGAAACAGACTTTCCTCCTCTGCTCTCCAGTGTCCACCTGGGCCAGGGCTCATAATGCACAGATGGAGCTGCTGACTGCTGGGCGGAGCACCTGGGACAAGACCCTCTGCAGAGCCACTGCTGAAAAGAACTATCCCTCTCAGGTGATTTCATCGCTCACCTAATGACCACTGTCATCAAACGTTTCAGCAACCAAGATACAGTTTCCTCCTCCTGTCTGGTGTTTGCAGAGTCTGAAACAGAATTACAAAAGCGGACATTCCGGCAGAAAGAACTCTGAATCCCTTAGAGCACACACAGACAAATTCCACCCTTGCCAAGCTAAAATGCCCCCACCCGGGTTTCTGCAAGAGCATTGTGCAAAACAGCAGTCAGTCACAGAGTGCCGCTCACCTGGTCAGGTGCGGCCAGGTGAGGCATCACAGCTAAAGGACGATCACTTTAGTGATTTGTGTCATCTGAGCCTCCCTGACTCTGCCATCTCCTTCAGTCCCTGGCCAGGCGCCACAGCAGAGTCAGCTTAGAGAGCGCGGGAAGGGGCAGGGCAGGTTGAGGCCTCACCAGAATAACATCTAAACACAAAGAAGAACTAACGACCAGAATAACGTCTAAGCACAAAGCTCCTGAAACAGCCCGATTCACAATCACGTATTATGAAAATGTGGGTGCTGGCACTCAGTGTTTCAACAACTTTTCAGCTTTAAAATGAATTACATACTTCAAAACCAAAATCGGAAGAGAAAGAGGAAGAGGGGGAGGAGGACGAGGGTAAAAAGGAGAGAAAAGAAGCCCAAAAAGTGCCCGAATTTGTGAGGGTTTTTTAATAATCTTATAAGTTGGGGAGGACTTACCAAGCCTCACATGTAAAGAAAAAACATGAAGCCACAAACAGAAAATACGACAGCCTCAACGCAAAGGGCTCCCAGGCCTCCTGGAGGAGGCAGCAAGCATCCCAAAGTCCCCCAAGCAAGGGGCAGCCAAGCAGCTCAGCCGCTCAAATGCACAGAAACTGCAAACGGCAAGTTAAGAGGGGAGCTGTTCAATGTCACATATGACAAAAGAAACACAAATTAAAGCAAGCTGGTCATTTTCATCTTTCGGATGGGCAGTGATTTAAAGGTCTGAGCACCCCAGAGCCAGTGATGGTGCAGCTGGGCTGCGCCGTCCTACACCGTGGGGCGGAAGAGAAGCAGCAGCCACCTGACCGTGACCCTCAGGATGCTTCCCACTCACTCACAAAGATACCCTAAAAGGATGTTCCCTGCCTCGTAGCAAAGCATGAAAAGCAGCCTCAAAGTCCATCAGCAGCTGACCAGAGAGTAAATATATGGTTTGTCCAAATGCCAGAATTTATTACTCAGGGCGAGGCGCTCTCCTTGTGCAGAAACAAAACTGCCCGAGACAGAGTGAAAAGGTGGGCCACGGAGGGCTAGCTAGGGTAGGATGCAGCTCCATGTGTTGTAACATACGTGTAAATGGCTGTACATGGGAAGCAAGCTTTTGGGAGGACAAACAGGATGCTACATTTACATGCTTCTATATTGGTGTTTGACCCTGCACATGCTACAGACACAGCACAGTCCCCTAGTTAGCAGCACCCCACTTTTTTTTCTCTTGGGGAACCCCTAACTGCCAATTCCATGTGGCGCATGCACAGAGGAAGGCCAACTCACGCCTGGTCATGCATTGTGCTTCCTGAGCCCACCTAGAGGACTCACCTGCCACACATACACTGCACACACAAACTTACACACAAACTCTCATGCACACACACATGCACAAACACAGATGCACACACATACCACACACTAACATACACACAGACACACACACACACACACACACTGTGCATGTGCTTCTCCCCTTCCCAAAGAGGTCTCCAGCCCAGCAGCCCACCACCTGCTCACACACCAGGGAAAGAACCTCCCAACTCCTCGGCAACAGACACAGATTCTGAGTCATTGCCGCTGCCTGGAGACTTCACAGGCCTCTCTGATCAGTGATTCTCAAACTGGAATGTGCAGAAGAACCCGTGGTGGGAGTATGAGAACTAGATCCCTGGGCCCCAGTTGGAGCTGCCATCATGTGAAGCTCTGGAGTGGGTCCAAGAACGTGCATTTCTAACAGGTTCTTGGGATGCCACTGCTGCTGGTGGTCCAAGGGCCACACTCTGAGAAACGCTGTTCCAGAATACAGTATTTGGTCGCAGATGGCCGTGTCAGGGAACAGAGGAGGCCCGTTCACTCCCTGATGAATGCCTTTGATCCTTTCATGTGCCCAGCTCCACCAAAAGTCCCAGCCTCCTGAGGACACGAGGAAACACACAACTGAAGAAGGCAGTTGCAGGGAGTGAAAACTCAGAACTTGTGTGTGAGAAAAAGTCTTCAGGTGCGTGTGTATTACCAACACCCCCAGAGTTGCTACCACCAGGAGGGATGAGAATCCTCCTGCAGCCCTGGCCCTGCTCTACCCCTGCATCCC
>NW_007770704.1:2374-5667 GCF_000696425.1 Galeopterus variegatus | reverse complement strand
CCTCTGCTGTAGGAAAGAGGAAAGAGAAGTCCCATCCAGGGCCACTCATTCAAACTGAGAAGCTACAGTATACCCTAGTGCACCCATCAAGGTCATGGGACACTAGCTGGAGTGCCACCAACCTTCCCAGGGTCACCCAACCCAGCCAAAGAGTTACAGGGCACCCAAGCACTTCTCCCAAAATCTTAACAGCTTTCCCACATCCTTGATGACCCAACACAGTGTTACTAGCCTCAGCAAAGAGTAACTAAGTGCCCCAGTGCCAAGGCCATGGAGGCACACACACACAACTGCAACATGCATCTACCCCGAACCAATACTAGAACACCCTACTCAACAGTCAATATAAAAGATATCTATAGGAGAAAGTATCTCTCCTCAAAGCCAACTCCAGAGTAACAGAAGAAGTAAATGCTCTACCAGATGAAAAGACATTAACACAGAGATACTGGAAATATGAAAAAAAAAGAAAATATGACACCACTGAAGGAATACAATAATTCTCAAGTACCAGACCCTCTAGAGCAGGAAACTCTTTAAGTGACTAAAAAGGAATTCAGAGCAACAATCTTAAGGAAACTCAGGAGATGCAAAAAGACTCAGACAACACAATGAAATGAGAAAACTTATCCAGGACATGAAGGAGGAATTATAAAGAAATTAATAGCTTAAAGAATAATGTAGCAGAACTCCTGGAACTGAAAAATTCATTCAACAAAATAAAAAACACAACTGAGAGCTTCAGCAACAGACTAGACCAAGCAGAAGAAAGAATTTCTGATGTTGAAGACATTCTTTTCAAAATAACTCAAATGGACAAAAAAGAAAGAAAAAGAATTTTTTAAAATCAAGAAAATCTAAGAGAACTAGCAGACAACCATAAGTGCACAAACATTTGAATCATGGAGCTATGGAAGGGGAGGAGAAAGAAAAAGGCATTAAAAACATATTCAACAAAATAATAGCAAAAAACTTCTCAGGTATAGAGAGAGACACAGACCTTCAGATCCAGGAAGCTCAAAGATCCCCAAACAGATTCAATTCAAAAATTGAATCTGAGACACAGAATAGTCAAAGACAAAAAGAAAATCCTAAAAACAACAAGAGAAAAGCATCAAGTCACCTATAAGGGGGTGCCCTCCAGACTAACAGCAGACTTCTCAACAGAAACTCTACAGGCCATAAGAGAATGGAATGATATATTCAAAATACTAAAGGAAAAACTGCCAGCGAAGGATAAAATAACCAGCAAGTCTATCCCTCAGAAATGAAGGAGAAATAGTGTATTTCCCAGACAAACAAAAAGTGTGGGAGTTTACTATAATATGTCAAGCCCTACAAGAAATCCTCAAGGGAGTACTGCATCTGGAATCCAGAAAACAATAATCACTACCATGAACACACACACAAAAACAAAACTTGTTGGTAGAACAAAAATGCATTCAATAAAGAGAATTAAACTATAGCTTACCCCTCAAAAAACCAACAAATATTGAAGATGAATAACAAAAGAAGAAAGGAAAAAAAGACATTTAAAACATCCAAACAAAAATCAATAAAATCTCAAGAGTAAGACAATACCTTTCAATAATAGCCCTAAATGAAAATGGACTAAATTTCCCATTCAAAAGACACAGACTGACTGGACTAAAAAGCTAGACCCAACTATACACTGTCTACAAGAGAATCACTTCATTTATAAAGACACACACAGACTAATATTGAAGGATGGAAAAAGATATACCATGCAAATGGAACCCAAAATGAGCAGGCATACCTATTCTTATATCAGATAAAATAGACTTTAAACCAAAAACCACTGGGGCCGGCCCAGTGGCGCACTGGATGGTGCGCCGCTTGGGAAGCGCGGTGGTGCTCCCGTCTGAGGGTTCGGATCCCACATACGGACCGGTTCCCGCTCACTGGCTGAGCGAGGCGTGGGAGCAACACTGAGGTTTGCAATCCCGTTGCCGGTCCCCGGTCCCGTGCGGGGGCAACACTGAGGGTTGCGATCCGTTGCCAGACACGGAAAAAAGACAAAAAGACAAAAAAAAAAAAAAAAAACAAAAACCAAAAACCATAAAAAGACAAAGAAGGACATTACAACATGATTAAGTGATCTATCCAGCAAGAAGACATAACAATCATAAATATATTGCACCCAACACTAGAGCACCCAAATACATAAAGCAAACGCTGTTAGACCTAAAGAAAGAGATAGACCTCGATATGATATTATTGGGGACCTGAATACCACTCTCTCAATATTGGACAGATCACGTAGGCAACAAATCAACAGAGAAACAAAAGTATTAAACTACACTTTAGACACAAAAAGGTGGAAAAACATTCCATGCTCTTGGATTGGAAGAATTAACATTGTGAAAATGTCCATACTACTCAAAGCAGTCTAAAGATTCAATGCAGTCCCCATCAAAATACCAATGACTTTCTTCACAGAAATACAAACAACAATCCTAAGCTTCTGGTCAAGATGGCAGAATAGACAGCCCCCAGTGTCACCCTCTCCCCAAAATCAACCAATTTGCAACTATAAAAAAGCAACAACAGCCAAGCTGGGGCCACTATATCTCAAGGGAAGAGGAGGAGAAACTTACAAAGGGCATGAAGGTGGGAGAAGCCACAATGATAGAAAGGAAAAACTGCTCTGACCATTTTGTGCCACAGCTGCCTTAAGGCTGGAGCTGTTGAGCACATGGAGCAGGAGCCAGCAAAAGCTGTAGCTCTGCCCTTTGGATGAAGTTGCTTGGAGGCAACAGGGGAGAAGCAGGCCTTGGTGGCCCTCCCCTATTAGCAAGACCACTAATAGGGTTCCTGTGGACCCACATAGGAGCAAAGAACCACAACAATTGAAAAAAAGAAGACATTCAGAGGCCAGTGAATCATCATAAGAGACCAGCGCACAGCCTGCCCCATGGGAAGTGTTTGCAGCATGGGCGGTGAGGGAGATGGACCCACTAGGGGAACACTGGGGCACAACAAGGACAGCTGACCGGCACCCCAATGAGCCAAGGACCACTCAGAAGAGACTGATCAGGAATATTGAATTGCATAGGGTTCAGTTTGATGAAAAGACTCAGGCCCAGATCAGAGTTTCTACACAACCCAGGCGCACTGGGTCTCTGGAGAGCTGGAAGTACCTATAAAGTAAACCATTAAAAACTGAGCTGCACAAAAAGCCTTTCCTAGGGAATCAGCAGCTAAGCAGCAATTTAACTAAACCACACAACTCAAGTACTGGTCCCCACAAGAAGTTCCCCCATTTTAGAAGT
>NW_007770704.1:0-1646 GCF_000696425.1 Galeopterus variegatus | reverse complement strand
GTCCCGGTCTGGTACGGGCGTGACACTGAGGGTTGCGATCCATTGCTGGTCACGAAAAAAGACAAAAAAAAAGGAAAAAAAAAAAAAGATATGTCAATGTTGAACCCCCAAAAATGTGTATGATCAATTATGATTCAATAAAAATTTTTAAAACAAAAGAAAAAAAAATCCTAACATTTACATGGAACAATGAAAGACCCCAAATAGCCAAAACAATCCTGAACAAAAAAATAAATAAATAAATAAATAAAGCCAGAACTATTTTATTTTATAAAAATAAAGCTACCTGACCTCAAATTATACTACAAAGCTATAATAACCAAAACAGCATGGTACTGGCATTAAAAAAAAGACACTCAGGCCAATGGAACAGAATAAAGATCCCATAAATCAACCCACATACTTACAGCCAACTGATATTTAACAGTGGCAACAGGAGCATACATTCAAAAGCTTAGACTGCCTCTTGAATAAGTGGTACTGAGAAAACTGGACATCCTTATGTAGAAGAATGAAATTAGACCTGTATCTCTCACCATGTACCAAAATCAACTCAAAATGGATTAAAGACTTAAGTATAAGACCTAAAACTATAAAACTCCTAAAAGAAAACATAGGGGAAACACTTCAGGAAGTAGGACTGGAGTCTTATGAATAAGACCCCAAAAACACAGGCAACAAAAGAAAAAATAAACAAATGGTATTATATCAAATGAAAAACCTTCTGCATATCAAAAGAGTGAAAAGACAACCTACAGATTGGGTTAAAATATCTGCAAACTATGCATCTGAAAAAGGATTAATATCCAGAAAATACAAGGATCTCAAACAACGGTAAAAAAAAATAATAACCTGATTTTAAAATGGGCAAAAGAGCTGAATAGATATTTCCCAAAGAAGAATACACAAATGGACAACAGACACATGAAAAAATGCTCAACATCATTGAGCATCAGGGAAATGCAAATGAAAACCACACTGCGATATCATCTCACCCCAGTTAGACTGGCCATTATCAAAAAGACAGAACAAATGCTGGTGAGGTTGCAGAGAAAGAGGAACACTCCTACACTGTTGGTGGGACTGTAAATTAATGCAGGCATTATGGAAGATGTTATGGGGGATACTCAAAAACTATAGGTAGAATTGCCATGCAATCCATCCATCCCACGGCTAGGTATATACCCAAAGGAATGGAAATCGTCATGTTGAAGGGATACCTGCATGCCTATGGTTATTGCATCTCTATTTACAATAGCCAAGAGTAGGATCCAACTTAAATGTCTACCAACAGATGACTGGATAAGCAAAATGTGGTATATATACACAATGGAATACTGCTCTCCCATAAAAAGGAATGAAATTCTGCCATTCACAGCAACCTGGATGAACTTAGAGAAAAGTATTTAAGTGAAATAAGCCATGCACAGAAAGAGAAATACTGTGTCCTCACTCATAAGTAGGTGCTAAAACAATAAACAAATTAAAAAAGAAAAATAGACTGAGACGTGCCATTTGCTTACGTCGACACGGGGCACCCCGGGGCCTGTGGACCGGCCTACAATCCCACTCTCCCCGCGGATCTCTGACGGGGCTGGTAGTGTGGGGAGCCCCCGGCCAGCGTCGGGAGGGCAGGGAAGAGGAGC
>NW_007770703.1:5315-5667 GCF_000696425.1 Galeopterus variegatus | reverse complement strand
TTCATTTTCTTTGACAGACTTTGTTATAGGAGACTGAAGTCAAGCTCAAAACCCATTTCTCATTATGATCTGTTTTTCCCCTTACTTTCTTTTCTGAATCTCTTAATGACAATATTGAATTTTCTAAATCAGATAGTTAAGAACATTTTTGTTTTCAAGAGTTCATCACAATACATTTCTATATTATTTTTTTTAAAAGGGTGAGACATGCTGTAGGAATTATCTCAATAAAAGAAATTTTAAGCGTTAAGGGACACAGTGAAATCTTTCAAAGAAGCATGAAGAACCTAGAGAACAACAAATAGGGAAAGGAGTTCAGAAAAAAAGAATGACCCAAAAAAGTACAAACTGT
>NW_007770703.1:2034-3320 GCF_000696425.1 Galeopterus variegatus | reverse complement strand
GGTACACCTGGGTTGTGTGGAAACTCTGGTCTGGGCCTGAGTCTTTTCAGCAAACTGCAACTGCTGCAGTTCTATATTCCTGACTAGTCTCCACTGACTGATCCTGTGCTGACTGGAGGGCAGGTCAGCTGTCCATGCTGTGCCCCAGTGTTCCCCTGGTGGGCCTGTCTCCCCCACTGCCCACACTCCAAACACTTCCCATGGGATGGGCCATGTGCTGGTCCCTTGCAATGACTCACCGGCCTCTGAGTGGCTCCTTTTTTCAGTTGTCTGTGGCCTCTCATTCCTATGTGGGTCCCACAGGAACCCTGCTAGTGGTCTTGCTGGTCTGGGGTCACCAAGGCCCTCTTCTCCCCTGCAGCCTCCAAGCGATATCATAGGAAGGGCACAGCTCTGGCTTTTGCCAGCTCCTGCTCCATGTGCTCACGAGCTCCTGCCTTGAAGCGGCTGGGGCTCAAAATGATGAGAGCTATTCTTTCTTTGTCTCATCGTGGCTTCTCCTGTGTTCATGTGCTGTGTAGGTCTCTCCTCTTCCCCTGAGCTCTAGTTGCCCCAGCTTGGCTGCTGTTGCTTTCTAATAGTTGTCTTAATTCCCCATCTCTACAGCTAACAGTAAGATATTTAATTCCCACAAAAAAGTTTCTTTAAAGGATTTCTGACTTGATTTCTCTGATGATCTAAACTGCACGTATAGGGCTTAACAGAGTCAGCCTAGTGGCCAAAGAAAACTGATTTATATTCTTAGAATAACATTTCTATCTCTTCAAAAATAAGAGGTAGGAGCCCTGATATGATCACTGCACACAGTATGAATGTACCCAAATCTATTGTACTCCGTATATATATACATAAATTGTCATGGGTCAATTAAGAAAAATAAAAAGAGAGAGAAAAAAAGAGAGAAATAGGGAGTAGAACAGTGGTTACCGGAGGGAGGGAAAGGAAGGAAAAGGCTGGGGAAAGATTGGTGGACTAATATACAAAGTTACAGTCGGATAGGAAGAATAAGTTCCGGTGCCCAGGGGTGACAACAGCTAGTAATACTGTAATGTATATTTTAAGAGAGCCAGAAAAGAGGATCTTGAGTGTTGTAACTACAAAGAATTGATCAATGTTTAGGTGACAGCTATGCTAACTATTCTAACTCGATCATTATATAATATATGCATCTATGGAAACAACAAATTAAACCCCATAAACATGTACAATGAAAAAACTTTAAATTACAAAACAAAAGAGGTGGGGGAGGGCCCACGTTAGAGGGAAAACAAAACTATCTGTAAGAG
>NW_007770703.1:0-609 GCF_000696425.1 Galeopterus variegatus | reverse complement strand
AGAGCAAAGGAAAAAAGGACTCTCAGTGACTGCGGTGGAATGCTTCTAGGTTTACCTGTGCGCCCAACCCTTCAGGCTGTGTAGAGTTTGAGAGACTGCTCATGCACCGTAGAAACCTACCCACCTCCAGGCTCCAAGAGACTTTGAGAAAAGATGAGTTTTTGTCAGAAAAATATAAAGACAATTAGCAAGGATTTTACCACATATAGTACACACTCCCTTAAAATATGCTGCATGTACATAAATGTCTTTGTGTGTGAGCATGAAGCCGGGCAGGAATCTGATGCTGACCAGTACAAACCCACACAGAGTGTGCTGCAGGCCTGTGGACATGCTGCACGTGAGCAGCCACCCCCCAACATCTCCTCGGCCTGACATACGTGTCCTGGCATGGCTGCAAGACCACCACATGTCCATTAGGTGGTGCCCATTCTCCTTATAGCGTCTGCCTCGTACTTACTTTCAAATTCCTGCACCACTGGGTTTCGGTTGCTGGATTTGAGATTCACAGCCCCTATCAAGCAGCCTGAAGGAAAAAAGAAAAGTAAAATCAGAGACAATGCATCTCTAAAACAGCAGAGAAAGTGAAACTGAGGTCAGGTCTTTCCC
>NW_007770702.1:0-5667 GCF_000696425.1 Galeopterus variegatus | reverse complement strand
CTAGCTGCTTTCGTGGCAGCCATGGTTATTGTGGTGGCTGTGGTGGGCCACCTGCATGGAGCTGATGTTTTTGGCATGCTCCTTGGTGCTGGCAGTGTGCCTGGTTTGGGGTGTGTCTGGTTCCCTTCTCCATGCCTCGGGTTCCCAGGCAGGCCCCGAGGCACTGGCGTGGTGTGTCTGGTTGTGGGAGGGCAGTCAGGTCCCCTTTTCCATGCCCTGGGTCCCTAGGTGGGCCCCAAGGCACTGGCACAGTTTGCCTGGTTATGGGAGGGGGGTCCGGTCCCCTTCTCCATGCCCCAGCTCCTCGGGCAGGCCCCGAGGCATTGCCAAGGCCAGTCCTTCTGTATAGGTTGGAGCTGTCCAGGATTCCCACATGCCTACAGTCAGATTTCAGGGTGTTAGAACCTACTATAGGACCCAGGGCCAGCTGTGTTGTGATGGGACCTATCCAAGCAAGGTATGATGAGACTCTTAACTTAAGGTTCTGTTACAAAATGAACATCTTTAGTCTCACTGGATGAGAATGGCCTTTCCCTGATTTATGAATGACAAACATTTTGTCCTCATTACAAATAAGTATTTTTTTCCCTGTCTTATTGCCACATACCCATCAAGGACTTGCCTGGACTTCCCCGAGCTTTTTCTTGGAGCCATTCCCTGGAAAGACCTGGAATGTCCTAGAATGTTCTGAAATGCAAGCTTACTTGCAGACTAGCCTGAGTTTCTTAAAAATATGCAGAGGAGACAACCCACAACTTTTCCAGGCAATGTGGCAAACAGTTTTATTGCATGTTCAGGGTTGAGAGCTGGTGAGCTCCTACCTTATTGTAGAATCATGTATAGACCACGTCAGTGCCCTGCCCATGTCCCGAGCCCTTATCACCTCAGTGCTCACCAGCCTGAGTTCTAATTGCTGGCACTTGCATTTCTCTGCCTGAAATATGTCTATGGCTTCTAGAACCCACGCTGCTCAGACTGGAAGAACCAGAGAACCAATGACCCCTAGGAGCTCTCCTCAACCAATGATGGGTGGAAAATGGTGTATAAATATCTCAGCTCCCTTGGCCTTTGGATGGGATACTTTAAGGTGTTTTCTTCATTGGCTATCAGAGTTCCCCCAGAGGAGTTAAGCTTCAATCACTGATAGTAGTAACTGGTGTGATCAGGCACCATTTATAGGCTACCTTCCCTTCTCTGTCTCATTTCCCACTCCTTTATTGGTACTTCCTAAGATCTTTTTCCAAATAAACTATTCATACTCACTTCTTTGTTGCAGGGCCTGCTTCTGGGGAGCCCAAAGTAAAACAGGTGATAATTGTATCAGCCATTTACTAGGACCTACTCATGCCCAGGAACCTATAAAAGCTTGACATGAACCCATTGAGCCCCCAGTCACCCTGCCAGGAGTTATCCCAGCCCCATTTGACAGGTGAGGACACTGAGGCTGAGAGGCCTTGCCCAGCAGGCCAAAGCAGATAAGTTAGCATCAAGACTGGCTCTTTTTTTTTTTTGACCGGTAAGGGGATTGCAACCCTCAGCACGGTGTGGTCTGCATCACGCTCAGCCAGTGAGCACACTGGCCATCCCTATATAGGATCTGAACCCACGACCTCAGTGCTGCCAGCACCGCGCTCTCCTGAGTAAGCCACGGGGCCAGCCCAAGAGTGGCTCTTTCTACCATACTTGAGGCAATGCTCTTAAAGCAGGACCTGGAACTGGGTCTGTGCTGCCTCTGTTTCACCCCATGCTGAGGAGCCCAGTCCCTGGCAAACTAGAGGTGCTCGGTAAGCCACACCCAGTCAATAAATATTGAGTCCCCAACTGTGGCTAAATAAGTCCCCTTACATGTATTACTTAATATAGTCATTATATCAGCCCCAGGAAATGGCTATTATTATCATCCTTATTTTATGGATGAGGACCCCAAGGGAGGATGTGACCCGCCCAGGGCCACATGGTCAGTACTGGATGAAGCCTGAGCCCCTTGCCAGTCTACCATAGGGAAGGATGATGGTGGCTGACAGGTGAATGAAAGAAAAGAGGAGGGAGGGGGCAAAGCTAAGGCCCACTCTGCCACCAGCTGGGTGACAACACCCAGTCCCATCTTGGAAAGTGTCTCTGTCACACACAGGGTAAATGGGTCTATTCCCTGTGAATTATCTGCTAGCTGGCAGCTCCATCCATCTGCTCATTAACGCAGTAAAAAAAATATCAAGTGAGCCTTTTGACTCCCAGTCCCTGGGGGCCCAGCTACATAACTTGGAAATGACTCTTATTAAGTCTGATCAAAGGCTCATTGTTCAGTAATTAGAAATCATGGCCTCTCTCTCCAGGCTTGAGACTCATAAACAACAGTAGAATGAGCTTTTTATTTAGGTTAGACCAAAATCCTAGACAGATCCATTTCCTCCTAATTTGCATCTCCTTGAAAAGGAGTCAATTGGGGAGAGCAGCGGGAAGCTGAGTTTTTGGTTTGGGAGACCCATCGGCTCCCGTTTCTGCAGCAGCAAGAAGTGAAGCGGGGAGTGGATATTGAAGTGAGCCTCTGAAGCAGACAGGACAAGGGCCTTAGAGACAGAGCATCAGCACCAGGGCCAGGGCTGAGCGGTTGTGGAATCCCTTGTTCTCTCATTAAGGCTCCTACAGAACTGGCCAGTGAGAAAGGGGACTGTGGTCAAGGTCTAGCCTTGAAGACAACGGATGGGGCTGACCACCCAAAGGCCCGTGAGGCCAGAAGAGGGTAGGCTGTCAGGAGGCTCATCCAGAATATTGGGTGATTCCTTCATCAGATCTGCTATGGTTTGACTGTCCCTCCAAATCCCATGTTGAAATTTAATCCCCATTGTAACAGTATTAAGAGGGGCTGGAAATCCAACTGTGGTATTTGAAGGGTGGGGCCTTTAAAAGGTGATTGGATCATGACGTCTATGCTGTCATGAAAGGATTAATCCATTCGTGGGTTAATGGATTAATGTGTTATTATGGTAGCTTTATAAGGAGAGAAAGTGAGCGTGTGAACATGCTCTTGTCCTCTCACCATGTAATGCCTTGAGCTGCTTCGAGACTCTACAAAGAGTTCTCACCAGAAGACCCTCACCAGATGCACCTCCTTGACCTTGGACTTCCCAGCCTCCAAAACCATAAGAAATAACTTTCTTTTCATTATAAACTATTTAGGCTCAGGTATTCTGTTATAAGAGACAGAAAGTGGACTAAGACAGAATCATTCAATAAATAGTTATTGAAGACGTAGTAAGTGCCAGCACTCTGATAGGCACAAGGATCAGATGGTGAATAAAAAATTCAGTGCCTGCTCTTAAAGATATCATAGGCCAGTGGGGGAAGGTGGTCCATCCTGGAGGAGAAAGTCAAGTCCAGAGTCAGAGAGGACATGGTGTACCTGGTGAAGAGGAGGAATGTGGGAGCAGAGGCCAAGCAGAGCTCACCCCCAGAGCTGAGAATAGAAATGTCTTTGTCCTGCTGCACATCTGGAAGTGCAACTGGCAGATCCAGCTGTGGCCTCTGAGCCCCATCTTTCTTCTTGTCCTCAAACTCTCATGTACTGGATGTTGGCACCCAAGAACAGGAAGTCCTAGGAAAAACAAGACAGGACAGGATGGTGAAGAGCATCCTCTACTCCAAAAAGATGCATCTGTGACTTAAAGGGAGACCACATCTTGGGAAACAGAAGCTCTGCCAAAAAGCAGGTCAGTACATAAATCGTGCGTGTACGTCAGTCCCCAAGTTCTCCATAAAGCAAAGCTTTTGCCAGCTACCTTCTTTAAGGTAGTGATCTATCTGTCATTTCCCAAATGGCTGTTTCCTGGCAGCCTTCATAAATGTCCTTTGTGTCACCTAAATTTTTTCTCTTTGGCAAATAATGCAAAGTTGTGAGCTGCTGAGGTTTATTCTCCTGCTCTTAA
Source organism: Galeopterus variegatus (assembly GCF_000696425.1). Lineage (NCBI taxonomy): Eukaryota > Metazoa > Chordata > Mammalia > Dermoptera > Cynocephalidae > Galeopterus > Galeopterus variegatus. Next base: position 1,744 of record NW_007770702.1, on the reverse strand, counting down.
GTTTCTGTCATGCAGAGGGGTAGGAATTCTGAACTCAAGGCAACATTGAATTCTTTCCCACAGTGATGCATCCCCTTCCTTTGATGGTCAGACAATGGACAGAGTTGACCTCAAAATTCTGATGAATATGACAATATACGAGGGTACTTCAAGAAGTTCATAGAAAGATTTGTATTATCTTTTAATTCTATTTTTCTACGAAGTACTCTCATATAATAAATCTAATCATTTCCCATGTGCCAAACATTGAGCTGGAAGCTTTCATACTTGGCTTCTAATCTTCACAAAAGCCCACTAAGGTTTGGGCTACACCCCATTTTACGGAGAAGAAAACTGAGGCCAACTGTGTGAATTGTCCCCCAATCTTTGCTTTATTTTTTATTTTTTTTAGAAGAGGGGCAGGCATTTTTAGACCAGTTTAGGTTTAGATATTCACCAGATTGGACTATTTTTTAATATGTAAAATAAAAATTTTTGCCACAAAAAACCAAAATGATGTATTAAAACTAATTTCCAGAATTGTCCAAATTACTTTTTAAACATGGTTTATTTATTTTTTCACATTTCTTTAAATGTCAATTTTTCTTTGGTAAATTGATCCAATAGACTAAATTTTTATTTTAGAACTTAGTTTGTATTTATATACCAGAATGCCCTAAACTGATGGTCATCAAGATACCTACCTCTAAGCCCTAATGGTTTATATCTTCCATTTAAAATGCATAGGTATCTTTTAATTAAGTTGTCATTCTCAAAGACATTTTGGAAAAAATAATTTTAAAACAATTAAGAATTAAACACCTACAAATTCTTCAGTCTTTGCTTTTTTTTTTTTTTTCCTTTTTGTCTTTTTTTTCATGTCCGGCAACGGATCGCAACCCTCAGTGTCGCGCCCGTACCGGACTGGGACCGGCAACGGGATCGCAACCCTCGGTGTTGCTCCCACACCTCGCTCAGCCAGTGAGCGGGAACCGGTCTGTATGTGGGATCCGAACCCTTGGCGGGAGTGCCACCGCACTCCCAAGTGGCGCACTGTAGCAGTGCGCCACCGGGCCGGCCCCAGTCTTTGCTTTAAACAACGATCTGTCTGACTTCACTTGTAAACACTGATCAGCAGTTGAGTATTGAGTATCTTGGGGCCCAAAAGGACTTGGGACATTTGTTTTTCAAATGTAACAGCTGGTCAGTGTTTCAGTGTTCCTAACCACCCTCCGCCCTTCATTCCCCTTAATGACTATTATTCACTGGATGTTGACTATGTACCGGGCACAACACAGCATCTCCTTTAATGCTCACAAGACTGCCAACCCAGTCATCTCACCTTAGACACGCTATGCTTGAAAGATAACCTGAAACTTGGTCAAAGCAGTGGTTAGATTAGTGAAAAATCAGACATACTTCTTAGTGTTAAAATAGTTAAATAAATTATGGTTCACCCACTGGATGGGACTGTACTTAACGTTGACAGCTACTTAACGTTGGGAGGAAGAAATTAGTTTGCAACAAGCGAACACACTGAAGGGGTGATGCTAAGTTAAAAAAGAAAGGAAAGAAAGAAAACAGGCATGCACACTAGCAATGCAATCATCCAAAACAAACAAATTTTTAAAAGCTCAGGGAGAAAAAAAGGACTGGAAAGAAGTATATCAAAATTCAAACTGTGGTTGTGGTGGGGCAACGGGTTTATCAATAAGGTTCAAAAATGTGTACCCGGTTAGAGTACTTGTTGAAAATTGGGGGCACA
>NW_007770701.1:4569-5667 GCF_000696425.1 Galeopterus variegatus | reverse complement strand
AACATAAAGGTTAAGATTAAAACCGAAATTTTTCCTTTACTCCTCCACCAAATTAGGAACATATCAAGTTTTGGTGGGTGGTGGCAATAGGAAATTACTATAAGAAGAATGACCAAGTAAATTCAAGTATAACAGGAAATGATCAATTGCCTTAATGAAATCTATCTGAATGTGCCAGTAATTCTGTGAGATTAAAAAAATCTAACAAGAGTTCAAATGGATAAATATGAAATACCACCCATTAAATTAGTCATGGAGGAGTAGTGTATTCACTCTTGGCCTCCATATAGCAAAAGAACGTCAACTGCCAAGACAAATCCAGTATTAACTAAACCAGACCGAGGGGGTGTGGAGGGTGGGGGGACTTAGGGTGGAGCCGTCCTGGCCGGGTCAGGGGCTCCCGCAGTCCAGTAGGCATGACTGCCTTCACGTCCCCTCAGTGGGGTGGTGGTCGAGGGCCAGGTACTCTGGATGGAGCTGCCCCGGCCGGGTCAGGGCCTCCCGCAGTCCAGGCCGCATTGCCGCCCTCACATCCCCTCAGTCCCCTCAGGCAAAGTGCTGCCGATTGGGCCCGGTTGAGGAGTTCAGCTCCCACCCTGAGGTGCCCAGTTAACGGAACAATTGGGGCCGATGATCCAGGTGAACATCGTGATGGGTCCAATGACCTGGTGGCCCCGCCACGACTTGAAGTTCTCCACGACCAACACCTGAAGGAAGCCCATGGCGGCATCCTTCTCACCTCAGCCGTGTCCTTGCGCCTGGTGGGAAAAACACCGGAAGAGCCTCTCCAAGTCTCGCGAGCCTAGACCGAGACCACAGCATGACAGTGCCGTTCCTTAGCAACCGGAGTTGTTGAAAGTGCCCTTCTAATGTAATGTTGCTAAAAGTTTTTACCATGAACTTGTGTTGAATTTCGTTCACAAGCTTTTTCTATACACATTGATGTGATCAAATGTTGTTTTTCTTTCCCTCTGCTCCATTGTTAATGTAGGAAATTACAATTAAAAATATTTTCTTACATTAAATCACATTTTTGTTCCTTTGGCACAGCCCGTTAATTCACTACTGTATTGATTGTGCCAGTAATTTATTTAAGAT
>NW_007770701.1:1808-3603 GCF_000696425.1 Galeopterus variegatus | reverse complement strand
ATTTTTTTTTTTTTTTTTTTTTTCTATTTCTCTCAAGAATGTTGCTGGTATTTTGATGGGAATTTCATTTAATTTGTAGATCACTTTTGGTAGTACACTCATTTGAGTATATTAATTCTTCCCATCCAGGAACATAGAATGTCCTTCCATTTTCTATGAGCGTTTTCTTTTATTTCGTTCATCAGAGTTTTGTAGTTTTCATTGTAGAAATCTTTCACCTCCTTGGTTAAATTTATTCCTAGGTACCTTACTATTTATTTATTTATTTATGTATGTATGTATGTATGTATGTATGTATGTATGTATGTATGTATGTATGTATGTATGTATGTATGTATGTATGTATGTATGTATGTATGTATGTATGTATGTATGTATGTATGTATGTATGTATGTATGTATGTATGTATGTATGTATGTATGTATGTATGTATGTATGTATGTATGTATGTATGTATGTATGTATGTATGTATGTATGTATGTATGTATGTATGTATGTATGTATGTATGTATGTATGTATGTATGTATGTATGTATGTATGTATGTATGTATGTATGTATGTATGTATGTATGTATGTATTTATGTATTTATTTATTTTTGGTGGCTAACTCTAAATGAAATTACTGTTCTGAGTTTGTTTTCAGCTACGTCATTCTTGCTATGTAGAAACAGCATAACTTCGTATAGCATACATTATACGAAGTTATACGATATTTATTTATTTATTTATTTATTCCTTTTTGTCTTTTTTACTGACCGGTAATGGGATCGCATCCCTCGGCGTCACACCCGTACCAGGGACTGGCAACGGGATCGCAACCCTCGGTGTTGCGCCCACACCGCGCTCAGCCAGTGAGCAGGAACCGGTCTCCACATGGGATCTGAACCCTCAGCGGGTGCACCGCCACGCTCCCAAGTGGCGCACTCTCCAGTGCGCCTCCAGGCCAGCCCTTTTTTTATTTATTTTTTATTTTTTATTTTTTTCAGATTTTTATATGCTGATTTGGTATCCTAAAACTATACCGAATTCATTCATCAGTTCTCAGAATTTTTGGTAGAATCTTTAGGTTTTTATGTAAGATCCTGATATCTACAAACAGAGACAATTTGACTTCCTCTTTTCCAATTTGGATGCCATCTGTTTTTTCTCTTGCCTAACTGCTCTAGCTCGAAGTTCCAGTTCTATATTAAATAAGAGTGGTTGGCCATCCTTGTCAAAAGTGAATGATGCATGTACTGATATATTTTGTTATTTTATACTCCTTTGTAGACGTAAAATCCTTTACGGAAATAAAATTCTATGATTTGTATCTAAATGTATATGACAAATCTATACTTCCTTATACTCTAGCTGCATACCTGAAAAATGTATTAACTAGTATTGTGTAAGTGGAATAGTTTTCAAAACCCCTGGATACTTGCTATTTAGGGAATCCAACAGGAAATCATTTTTAAGAAATCATAACATTTATCATACATGGAATCTACTTCAAATAAGGCATACATATTGACTGATGAGCTCTAGAGTGGACACGTGAGGGCAATTATGTGATTTGTATAATTCTATCTCATGGATAAGGGCAATTATGTGATTTCTATAATTCTATCTCATGGATTATTATCTCATGATTTCTGCCGGATATGTCCCCTTTTTCATCAAGAAAGGCTTCCTTATCATGAAGTAAAGAAAAACCTAAGAGAAAGATATTTTTGAAAATGAGGATATCTTTCTTATATAGAATCACATGATTTAATGAATATTGCAGTGTTTCTTTTTTTTTTTTTTTTTTTT
>NW_007770701.1:0-479 GCF_000696425.1 Galeopterus variegatus | reverse complement strand
CATTTTCTTTATAATTCCTTAGGTCTCCATGTCACTCATCGTTCTCTGTCCTATGTATTTGAATACAAGTGTACTTCAAAATGTTCATGGAAAGATAAGTATCATGTATCTTTTTTTTTTTTTGGTGGCTGGCTGGTACTGTATTTCAATTCAGTATTTCCATGAACTTTTTGAAGTACCCTTGTATTTTGTGGATTTTTGTTTAATGTCTATCCCTTTATTAGAATATAAGTTCTCATGAAACAAAATAGTATATGAGTTCCCATTGTATCTTTATCACTTAGTAAAACCCTTGGCATGTAGAAGGTGCTTAATAAAAATTTGGCGAATAAATTAATAATGAATGATGTCCGTTGACCCAGTAATACTGTTTTAAAAACACAAAAGCAAAGAATAATTTCTCATTTAGTAAATATACGTGCCAACAACTCTAAGCTTTCTGGAGTTGTTCAATAATAAATGTTACTATATTTTTTATT
>NW_007770700.1:0-5668 GCF_000696425.1 Galeopterus variegatus | reverse complement strand
TTTTCAGTTCTGTTTTGGATTATTTGCTGTTCCCACCACTTAATCTCTGCACTGGAACTAATTTGTTGTCCTTTGCTTACTTCTAAAATGGGGGAACTTCCTGTGCGGACCAGTACTTGAGCTCTGTGGTTGGGCTAAATTGTTGCTTTGCTGCTGATTTCCTCAGGATGGCTTTTGTGCAGCTCAGGTTTTAATAGTTGACTTTATAGGCACTTCTGGATTTGGTGAAATCTGGCACACTGGGTTGTATAGAAACACTGGTCTGGGACTGAGTCTTTTCATCAAACTGCACCCCTTGCAATTCTATATTCCTGACCAGTCTCCTCTGAGTGGTCCTGCACTGATTTGGTGGCAGATCAGCTGTCCTTGTGGTGCCCCAGCATTCCCCTGGTGGGCCCATCTCCCCCACTGCCTGGGCTCCAGACACTTCCCATGGGGTGAGCTGTGCTTCAGTCCCGTGTGATGACTCACTGGCCTCTGAGTGGCTCCTTTTTTTTTTCAGTTGTTGTGGCTCCTCGCTCCTATGTGAGTCCACAGGAACCCTGTTGGTGATACTGCTAGCCTGGGGGCCACCAAGGCCTTCTCCCCTGCAGCGTCTGAGCAACTTCCTCTGAAAGGCACAGCTGTGGCTTTTTGCCAGCTCCTGCTCCATGTGCTCAGCAGCTCCAGCCTTAAAGTGGCGGTGGCATGAAATGGTTGGAGCGGTTTTTTCTTTAGTGGCTTCTCCTACCTTCATGCAGTCTGTAGGTCTCTCCACCTCTTACCCTGGACTCTAGTGGCCCCACCTTGGTTGTCATTGCTTTTTAATAGTTGTAAGTTGGTTGATTTGTGGGAGAGAGTGACTCTGAGGACCATTTATTTCACCATCTCGACTGGAAGCCTGGGATATTTTTTAAAAAAACAACTTTTTTAAATTTTGTTTTTTGCTAGGAGAGATTTGCTTGTACTTTGCTTACCTTGATTCTTTCAGTAGTGTAAGCATTAGAGATGATGTTGTATTTCTAGGTAATAGGTTGGTGAAGCTATTTGTATTGATTTCTTTTTTTAATTGAAACATAATTAATTGTACATATCTGTGGGGTACAGTGTTGAATATCAATACCTGTGTGCAATATCTGATGCTCAGATCAGGATAATTGGTTTATTCAGCCTTACACATTGTAATCATTTTTCGTGGCCCTTTTTCAATTTCTCACTAACTCTCCCTTCCCTTCCCCTCCCCCTTTCTCACCTCTGTTGGCCTCAGTTCTGTTCTCTCCTTTTGAAAGTTCAATGAATTATTGTGATTGTTGTATCTTTCTTTATTTTTTTAGCTTCCACTTATGAGGGAGGACATGTATTTTCTTCTGTGTATTTTTCTTTCTGTGCCTGGCTTATTTCACTTAACATAATTTTCTGTAAGTTCATTCATGTTGCTGTGAATGGCAGACTTTCATTTTTTTTTTTATGGCAGAGTAGTATTCCATTGTGTATATATACCTCATTTTCCTTATCTAGTTGTCTGTTGATGGACATTTAGGTTGGTTCTATGTCTTAGCGATTGTAAATAGAGTTGCAATAAACGTGGGAGAGCAGGTTTCCTTTTGACATTATGATTTCCATTCCTTTGGGTATGTATGTATGTAGTGGGATTGCTGGGTCATATGGCAGTTCTATCTGTGGTTGTTTAAAGACCCTCCATACCATTTTCTATAATAGCTGCACTAATTTACAGTCCCACCACAGTGTAGGAGGATTCTCCTTTCTCCATATCCTCAACAGCATTTGTTGTTCTCTGTCTTTTTGATTATGGCTAATCTAACTGGGGTGAGATGATATCTCAGTGTGGTTTTCATTTGCATTTTCCTGATGCGTAGTGATGTTTAGCCTTTTTTCATGTGTCGGCCACTTGTATATGTTCCTTTGAGAAATGCCTATTCAGCTCTTTTGCCCATTTTTTAAGTGGGTTACTTGTTTTTCACTGTTAAGTAGTTTGAGTTCTTTCTGTAGTCTGGATATTAATCCCTTTTGGAGGTGTGCAGAAGCTTTTTAGTTTGATATAATCCCATTTGTTTATTTTTTCTTTTGTTGCCTGTGCTTTTGGGGTCTTATTCATAAAGTCTTTGCCCAGTTCTGCTACCTGAAGTGTTTCCCCTGTGTTTTGTTTTAAGAGTTTTATAGTTTCACATCCTACGTTTAAGTCTTTAATCCATTTTGAGTTCATTTTGGTATATGGTGAGTGGTTCGGGTCTAGTTTCATTCTTCTGCACACAGATGTCCAGTTTTCCCCCATCACTTATTGAAGAGGCAATCTTTTCCCCAGTATATGTCCCTGTTACCTTTGTCAAAGATCAATAGGATGTAAGTATGTGGGTTGATTTCTGGGTTCTCTCTTCTGTTCCATTGATCCAAGTGTCTGCTTTTATGCCAGTACCATGCTGTATTGGTTACTATAGCTTTGTAGTATAATTTGAAGTCAGGTAGTGTTATGCCTCCAGCTTTATTTTATTTTATTTTTTTGCTCAGGATTGCTTTGGCTATTTGGGGTCTTTTGTTGTCCCACATGAACGTTAGGATTATTTTTCCTGTTTCTGTGAAGAATATCACTAGTATTTTGATGAGGATTGCATTGAATCTGTAGATTGCTTTGGGGAGTATAGACATTTTCACAATGTTAATTCTTCTAATCCAAGAGTATGGAATGTCTTTCCATCTTTTTTTATCCTCTTTCATTTCTTTCAGCAGTGATTGTAGTTCTTGTTGTAGGGAATCTTTCACCTTCTTGGTTAAGTTTATTCTTAAGTATTTTATTTTTTTGGTGACTATTGTAAATGGGCTAGCTTCCTTGATTTCTTTTTCTGCTAGTTTGTTATTGGAATATAAAAATGCTACTGATTTTCATGTGTTAATTTTGTATCCTACAACTTTACTGAAATCATTTATCAGCTCTAAGAGTTTTTTTGTAGAGTCTGTAGGTTTTTCTATATAAGATCATGTCACCTGCAAACAGGGACAGTTTGACTTCTTCTTTTCCAATTTGGATGCCCTTTATTTCTTTCTCTTGCCTGATTGCTCTGGTTAGTACTTCCAATACTGTGTTAAATAGGAGTGGTGAAAGTGAGCATCCTTGTCTTGTTCCTGTTCTTAAGGGAAAAGCTGAAAGCTTATCAGGATAACACTGGCAAAGGGTTTGTCATATATGGTGTTTACTGTGTTGAGATACTTTCTTTCTGTACCTAATTTACAGAGTCTTTATCATGAAGAAATGTTGAATTGTTTCAAATGCTTTTTCTGCATCTGTTGAGATAATCATATGGTTTTTGTCCTTGATTTTGTTGGTGTGGTGTATCACATTTATTGATTTGCATATGTTGAACCATCCTTGCATCCCTTGGTGAATCCCACTTGATTGTGATGTATAATCTTTTTGACGTATTGCTGTATTCTGTTTGCTAAATATTTTGTTGAGGATTTTTGCATCTATGTTCATCAGAGAACCTATGTAGTTTTCTTTTTTTGTGGTATCTTTTTGTGGTTTTGGTATCAGAGGGATGCTGGCCTCATAGAGTGAGTTAGGGAGAATGGCCTCTGCATTTCAATTTTTTTGAATAGTTTGAAGTAAATTGGTGTTAATTCCTCTTTAAATGTGTGGTAAAATTCATCAGTAAAATCTTCTGGTCCTGAACTTTTCTTTGTTGAGAGGCTGCTAATTACTGCTTCAATCTTGTTTGTTATTTGTTCAGGTTTTCTCTGTCCTCTTTGTTCAGTCTTGTTAGTTTGTATGTGTCCAGAAATGTGTCCATTTTCTCCAGGTCTTCAAATTTGTTTTTGCAAAATTGTTTATAAATGTCTCTAATGATTCTTTGTATTTCTGTGGTATTGGTTGTAATGTCTCCTTTTTCATTTCTGGTTTTTGTTATTTGGGTCTTCTCCTTTTTTAGTTCACCTAGCTAATGTCTTCTCTATTTTGTTTATCTTCTCAAAAATACAACTTTTTATTTTGTTGATTTTTTAAATTGTTTTTGGGGTCTCTATTTCACTTAGTTTTGCTCTGATTTTAATTATTTCTTTCTGTCTACTAATTTTGGGATAGGACTGTTCCTGTTTTTCTAGTTCTTTGAGATGTAGTGTTAGGTTCTTTATTTGAAATCTTTCTGTTCTTTTTGATATAAGTGCTTATTGCAATAAACTTCCCTCTTAGTATTGCTTTTGCAATATCCCATAGGTTTTGGTATGATGTGTCTTTATTTTCATTAGTTTTAGGACATTTTAAAACTTCCTATTTAATTTCTTCTTGGACCCATAGGACATTCAGGAGCATGTTGTTGAATTTCCATGTATTTGTATAATTTCTAGAGTTTCACTTGTCATTGATTTCTAGTTTTAATCAGTTGTTGTCTGAAAAGATACTTGAAATGATTTCATTTTCTAAAAATTTGTTGAGACTAGATTTGTCACCTATCGTTTAGTCTATCCTGGAGATTTTTCCATGTGCTGATGAGAAGAATGTATATTCTATAGTTGTTGAATGAAATGTTATGTAGTTATCTGCCAGGTCCAGTTGGTCTAAAGTATAGTTTAAATCCTGTATTTCTCTGTTGATTTGTTGCCTAGATGATCTGTCCAATGCTCAGAGAGGGGTGTTCAGGTCCCAACTGTTTTAATATTGGGGTCTGTCTATTTCTGTAGGCCTAATAGTGTTTGCTTTATACATCTGGGTGTTTCCATGTTGGGTGCATATATGTTTATGATTGTTTTGTCTTCTTGTTGGATAGATCATTTTATCATTATTTGATGGCCTTCTTTGTCTCTTTTTATGGTTTTTGTTTTAAAGTCTATTTTATCTGATATAAAAATAGCTACTCCTGCTTGTTTTTGGTTTCTGTTTATGTGGTATATCTTTTTCTACCCCTTCACTATTAGTCTGTGTGTGTCTTTATAGGTGAAGTGAGTCTCTTGAAGATAGCATACAGTTGGGTCTAGCTTTTTAATCCAATCAGATAGTCGATGTCTTTTGAACAAGTTTTATCCATTTACAATTAGAGTTGTTATGGAAAGTTACTGTCTACTCCTGGCATTTTATCAGTTTTCATTTGGATGTTTTTAATATCTTTTGTTGGTTTCTTTCCCTTTTATTGTTTGTTTCTGTGTTAATTGTCCATATTCATTGTTCGAGTTGCATGTGAGTGCCCCCATGGCCTAGCAATGGAGCACTTAGTGATTCCTTGCTGAGGGTAGTAGCACTGTGCTGGTTACTTGTGTAACCATTGCGTAGGCCAAGATATAGAACATTTCTGTCATCCTTCCCAGGGTGATCACTACTCTGACTTGTATCATCATCATCAGTTTTATTTATTCTTAACCTTTGTATATAAATGTAACCATACAACCTATATTCTTTTTTGCCCCTCCTTTTTCTCAATATAGTAACTGTGAGATTCATACCTATTATTGTGCATAGTGGTATTGATAATTTGTAATTTTATCAGTCAGAAATTTGGATTTTACCCATTTTGAGGCCAATATTCAGGATTATATCACTTAGTTAACAAAGCTCTAGTTTGTAGAAGGAAATACATATCAATCCACTCTAAATGGATTTAAATGGGAAGAAGTTTGGGGCAGAAGGAACAGTCAGGAGGTCATTGTAGTATTTCATGGAGGAAGTAATGAGGGCTGGATTTCAGAA
>NW_007770699.1:5099-5668 GCF_000696425.1 Galeopterus variegatus | reverse complement strand
TCATGGGTTCCTGATGGGATTCTTTCCTTGGGAAATCCAAGGACCTGTGTCTCTGACATCACTACCAGTGCCCTGACTTTAGTACAACACGTAGGACTTAACTGAGCATTTACATTTTTCTGGAGCTGTGCAGTTCTTTTAGATCTTCAGTCTACTACTTGTCTCTGTCTACTCTTTCACTAAAGGAAAAAGGGGTCTTTTTGTAGACTACTAAAGAGTTCCCTGGGTTCTTACACTGAACCTTCAACTGCTTGTTAGTGGCCTTCCANCCACAAAGAACAAAAAACCCCTTTTCTTCAATTTTCAGAAATGAGCTTGCTCAAGCAAAAAGGCACCAAATCTCTTTTTTTCCTCTTGCCTTTTCCTGAATATCCCTCCCCTTACTTAAGATAGAGAAACACCCCATCCCAGAACAGCATATAAACCCTTCCCTAAGAACTCACCCGTGAGGAAGTGCGCAAACACCTACTGCATGTACTTTTGCTTTACAATAAACTCTGAGTGTGATTGTGACTCTGCTGTGTGAGCTTGAAGTTATCATGGGTTCCTGATGGGATTCTTTCCTTGGG
>NW_007770699.1:2413-2975 GCF_000696425.1 Galeopterus variegatus | reverse complement strand
AAGCTTTATAATTTAGAATGTAGTTTAGGACTCTTGACTCAGTCTGTATTTGTCTACATACATTTTTTCAGTTCAAACTGAGGAAGGTAGTTATCAAAGAGATAAGCCATTTCATGTGACTACACAGGGTTGTAGTCACATCTGACAAGGTAATGAGTGTAGCTTTCGAAGGAAATAGATTTCTGTCACAATTTCATTGTGAATAATATTTTTAAAATCCCAGAGATTCTATTTATCTAAAGGTATTCCAGTTATTAATGGAAAACTTATTTTGTGGTCCAGTGTGAAATAGTGGTGCACAAGGTTGTTTCTTTTATATTGAATTATCTCCTATGATGATCTTCCTTCCTTAACACTAAGGTGACTTTTATTTATGAACCCGAAGGCTGATTTTGAGTTAGGATTCCTGAATATTGGACAGACTTCTCTTTACCTGGAAATGATAAAACAATAGACTTCTCTATAGGATCAAACTTTCATCTAAAAAAAAGAAGGAATAAAGAAGGAAAAAGTATATATATGTGTATATATTACGTATATATGTATATTTGTAAAATAAAGG
>NW_007770699.1:0-332 GCF_000696425.1 Galeopterus variegatus | reverse complement strand
AAAAAGTGGCCAAAAAATGGCATTTCTTTAGTGCTTTTCCCATCAAAGCAGTAGAAACCATTTCCCCATCCCTTGTATCTGGGCTGGCTTTATAACTTAATTTGGCCAATGGAATTCAACAGAAGTGTTTTGCACTACAAATTTTTCTCTTCTCTACATGAATGCTTTCTTGCAATATGACATTGCATTTCTATATTCAAAAAGTAGATTCTATTTCTCCATTCCCTTTGGCAGGCTTTGTTACTGCTTTGATTCGTAGAATGTGGTAGAAGTGGCATTCTGAAATTTGCAAATGTAGGCATTAAGAATTGTCGAAACTTGTTATTTGTTTT
>NW_007770698.1:5116-5668 GCF_000696425.1 Galeopterus variegatus | reverse complement strand
CTAGGTTTTATCCCATCTTTTTTCTCAACAACTTTGCTTCTATACATTCACTTTCTCCCCTCATCTTCAATATTCTATTGAATCATTCCCTTTAGCATGCTGACATACCATCTATCTTTAAGAAAAGCAAAACAAACTTTCTTAATCCTATGTCATCTTCCAACTCTTGCTCCATTTCTCTGATCTTTGTTCTAACAAAACTCCATTAAAGACTTGTCCCCACTTGCTCATGTTCCACATTCTCTTTAACCCAATTAAAGTAGGCTTTCTTTTTCTTGTCATTATCACCAATATGACCTCCATCTTCCCAAAACCAGGGTTTATTATTTGTTTTCATCCTCTGGACAGCATCTGACATGACTGACTTCTCTCTTGAAATACACCAGTGTCCTCATTTGGCTTCTGGGACACTATGTCCTACTGGGACTTTAATCTAGTTACAACTAGTTTTAATATCAAGTTCTAATATCATCTCAAAGTATGATCAGAATCTCCACTTTTGGAGTTAAAGACATTACCTAACACAAAAAGCAAGGGATATATCTGATTGTA
>NW_007770698.1:2584-3088 GCF_000696425.1 Galeopterus variegatus | reverse complement strand
CAGATGCAGCTGTCCCAGAATCGTAAGCCAAATAAACCTCTTTATAAATTACCCACTCTCAGGTAATTCTGTTATAGCAACACAAAGTAGACTAATACATATGACCACAGAAGTATTTCTGTAGTGTTTCTGTACTGCTTATTGTACTTCTTTGCCTTTCCTGTGATATTTTTTTCAGTGTTTCAGACAGTTCTTTTTAGCCTGAAAAGCCATGCACTTGTCCTAAAGCCAGTCCTGCTACTCTGAGCACAAGCCTGCCCATCACCCACCCAGGCAGACTTCCCTTGCTGCAGAACATTGAAGACGAGGTTATGAAACGTGAGCCACTGGGATAGGCAGAAAGAGACCCCAGAAGGGCCCTGCAAGGGCAGGAAAAAACCCTCCACTTAAGGTTCTTTTCCTTACTACCTGGAAATCATAAAGATAATATCCACAGATATCTCATTTTACTAAGACATGGCCCTAAGAAGCCACCTCATGGATTGTGGTTCCCATATAGTTTCC
>NW_007770698.1:0-844 GCF_000696425.1 Galeopterus variegatus | reverse complement strand
GGTGATCTCTCTAGGCAGAAACCCTAGGCTGCTTGTAACCCAACACAACTCCCAAACACTACCTGGTCATCCTAATGCACTGCCCCGGGTGCTAGCTTTCCCATTCTTCAAAAGATTATTCATAGCCACTCCTAACACACAACACACTTACCCCTGATCTTAACCTTACCTTGACCTTCCATTGGGAAAATAGAGATGGAAATGGCCTTATTTTCCCACCACTACATGTTCAGGACTCAATAGCTGTAAGCACAATCCTGGCTCTCCTTTCCATCACTAAAGATTAACCACACTGTGCTCTAGACCCCCTCTCCTCTTTACCACACCAATCTCTCTCTCTACTCATTTCCATTAGTTTATCAATATGCTCTAGTATCTCTTATCTTCACAAAACAAAAAGTCTTCCCTATATTCCATAACCATTTCCAGCTACCATCTCATTTCTCAATTCCTCCTCAAAGCAAGAATTCTCAAAAAAGTTGACTATGCTGGTTTCTCTACTTACTCACCTGTCATTCTCTCTTCAACCTATTCCAGTTGGGCTTCTTGCCACATCATACCTCTAAGCCTTCTTTTGTCAAGAGTATCCATGAGCTTCAGATTGCCAATCCAGTGGTCCGTCCCCTCTCTGTCCTTATTTTGCATGACCTCTCACCAGCATTGGGATCCCTCCCTCTGTCCTGAAACACGTTACTCTCTTGGCTTCTGTGATCATCTCCTTCTGATTTTCTTCCGACCTCACTGGTGGATCCTCTCCATCTCATTTACTCACTCCTTTTTCTTTGCTCAGCCCATAAGAGTGGAGTGCTCCAAGACTCAGTCCTGGGTGCTCTTCTCTTTCAGT
>NW_007770697.1:5375-5669 GCF_000696425.1 Galeopterus variegatus | reverse complement strand
TGGGAAGGCATGAAAGACCATCCATCTATCAAAGCAATAAGGAATGAAGGAATGTGCTGTTAAGCAGGGAGCCATCCTCAGTGAGAAGTTGAGAGGTCACTACTCTCTCCTGCCCTGTGTTACTATGTAGTCTGAAGAAACCCAGGCCATCTGGACATCCCACCCATATAGCATCATAGTGATTAACTTATTGGTGACATCATGCCAATCAGTCCAGATAAGAAAGAAATAACAAGTTCGCTGGAGGACTTTGTAAAGGACATGTACTTCAGACATCTTACTAGTAATACTAAT
>NW_007770697.1:1072-4274 GCF_000696425.1 Galeopterus variegatus | reverse complement strand
AGGAAGGCCCAGTAATAAAGCATACTAAGTTGCAAGTGGTACCTCAAGGGTTGGTCACGAGCAGGGTAAAGGGCACAACTAAGCTGCATGAACAGGTGGCGCAGAACTCCTGCATCACCCTCCAATATTACACCAGCATCTATCTACCAGCCCCCACTTGTGGCTGCATGAGGGATCCCCATGATTAGCTGACGGAGAATCATGAAAACCAAGCTTAGTTCTTGGATAGGTTGGCATGTTGTGTGGGTGAAACCTGAAAATGGACTGTAATTTCATTACAAGTACAACTGAGGATATACCCAAAAGACATCCATGAGGGTAAACCTCTCAATTATTTGAACTTTGGGTAGAAACCAGTAAACTACTTTGTGTGGAAAGATAAATGGCCAGAGTTTAAATAAACATTAACTCATGGGCAGTGGTCCGATATTTAGATTAAGAATATTTGGTCAGATCTTGGAATAAGAAAGATTGGAAGATTGTGGACAAGGTAATCTAGGAAAAGCATGTGGATGAACCTATGGAATGGACACAAAGTGTGACCTGTAACTTGCATGTTAATGCCGATCATAGATTTCCCACCATGGAAGAAGAATCACTATAGAACAGAGTAGACTGAATGACTTGGTCGAATGGCATCAGTCAGCCTCTGTAATTGGCCACCCCAGTGCTGGCACAATGAACTCCTGAGCCAAGTAGCCATGGTGGCAGGCAGGAAGCTATGTTTGGGCCCAATAGCTAGAGTTCCCATTTACAATGTCGGTTCTAACCAATCTAGATGCTGAATGCCCAACCATCCAGATAGACACAGTACTGATTCTCCAATAGGATGTTATCCTTTCAGAAGAAGTAAGAAACCAACTGGTATCAAGTGTACCAATCTAACCTCTCCTATTCTGTAAGCGGTAGCAGGTCTGTTTGACTTGAATTGGTAACTTTTCCAGGTATAGGGTTATCTTTCAAGCCAACTGACCTTCCTTCATGTAGCACTACTATATAACATCTTATAAAATGAATGATCCACCAATATAAGATCCCCTATAAGGTTGCATTAAAAGAAGGATCACGCTTTTCAGCCAAGGGAGGTAAAGCAGTGGACATATGACCGTTTTATCCACTGGTTCTGTTCCAAATACACCACCTAAAAATTGCTGGCCTGCTGAAGCAACAAAAAGCACTCAAAGCTTATTTAGGGTGTAGGTGAAGCCCCAGCTTGGAGCTGATACCTTGTGAAGATACATACTATCTTCTAAGATGATGTAATCCTCTAAATCCATACTGCTTATCTTGTGTGATGTCTCTAATAGGGCACACACATCTGGTAAGTAAGGGGTGCAAATAGTGATAGTGTAACATAGAATCTCTCCCAGGGACCCACTTGGAGCTATTTGTTTCCTGTCTTCCCCATTCTGGGCTCTGCAGGTTTAAAAGCCTTGGCTTTTGGAGGGTGAATACATCAAAAAGAGGACACACTAAAAGTCCCATTAAATTGTAAGCTATGGCTGCTACCCAGTCACTTTGGGCCCCTTGAACTGAGGGACCAGCAGACAAGGAAATGTATCACTACCATGGTAGGGTCATGGCCCTGATCATTGGGAGAAAGTAAAGAATTTTCTACCACGGAAGTGGGGAGAAATGATGATTTTCGCCCTACGATCCACACATTTCTCTCTTGATACCAATGTTGGCAGTTAACAGACAAATGCAACAGCCACAGACTGAGAAAGGTCTCGATCTCACAGGGTAAAGGACCTGGGTTAGTTCACTAGTCACCCACCTAGATAAGCACAGGGGAATCCAGATTGGATAGTAGAAGAGGGAGGAGATGAGTACAGTTGTGGCTTCAAGACCAGCTACAGTGGCATGGATTACTTGTATCACTATCTTTTCTCTTCTAAGTTTATTTTAACAAAAGAGGCCATCAGAATCCTGAAGGAGTGGTTTCCAGGATGTATATGAAGCAAGCAAATATGAGTGACTCATGGGAAAAGCTGCTGTGGATCAGAAACCTTCCAATTTCACTACTTCAGAGCAAAGCCCTCATTCCTCCAGCTGCATTTGGTTGGAAACTAAGATTTTGCCGCTGAATACACTCTAGATCTTGCCACTTGCTGAATAGAAACACCTTTCTCAACATAATAGCCTCTTCCTTGGGGGCAAATGTGGTAACAGAAAGGCCCAGTACCTCTTTACCTCAATTTAGCTCAGCTCTACAGAGTCATTCCATTCTCAGGGTTCCCCATAAGTTCAGCTGAGCCCTTTATTATGATTGCATCACAGCCCAGTCTCTCCCTGACTATTCTGCTTCTGTCACTTTTTCCACACATGTTGATTCTTGGACCTTTCCTTCAAGAATTTCCTGTAGACTGTACTTCCTGGGTGCCTTCAGCTTTGACACTTCTCCTCCCAAAACTATACCATCCCCACCTTAAAACTCACTCTTCTATTGTCCTCTACTCTACTTGCACACAGTTTAAATGATCTGAAATTGCCAAATTTTTCTTTGCCTTCCCACTATGTGGAGTCTGGTTTTCTATTTGTAGTACTGTTCCTGCTTTCTCAGTTCAGTAAACTTTCCCTTGGCAATTCATTCCAAGGTTGCAGTCCTTGTGTCCAAGTAAAAGTAAGAACATGGTATGTATTATTTGCCTATTTCAGTAATGTCAGGCCTCTCGCACCTGATGTGTTTGATGGATTCTAAACTGAGAAGCACCTGAATGGCTTTGAGCCCTGAAAATGGACTTGTCACAGCTGAGACATCATCCTCTAAGACGATGAGCTGAGGATGCACAGAGGGTATACCTGAGTGACAGACACAAAGAGGCATTTTGGAATTTTGTTTTATGCATAAGTAAGTAAATAGGCCCAGTTCAGCCAATCTGGGGGAAATCATGGGCAAGAGGCAAAGAATAGCCTGCAGTCCTCACTCTGAAGGGCCACTTTGAGGGTTTTCCATGCAAAGTCTTGAAAGGATTTTTCTAAGCAATAACAATTTTCTCCAGCATAGTCTATTACTGTCATGCAGGACAGGACTAGCAGTCATCGTGGCTGACATCCTTTTTTACAGTATTTAGAGAAATTAAACTGTGTCTTCATTTCTGCTGATGGCTTCACTACTGTACCATTTCTAACCAAGAGTTATTTTAAAATATTTATTTTTATTAATTTTGAAGAAAGTCTTGGAGGATTCAAAGCCCTTATT
>NW_007770697.1:0-320 GCF_000696425.1 Galeopterus variegatus | reverse complement strand
ATTTTTCTTTATTTTTAATTCACACATTGTAATTGTACATATTTATGGGGTACAATTTGATATTTCAGATATATATTATATAATGATCAAATCAGGGAAGTGAGCATATCTATCATCCCATGCATTTATCATTTCTTTGTGGTGAGAACATTCAAAAGCTTCTCTGCTAGCTATTTTGTAATATACAATACCTCATTGTTAACCATGATCACCCTGCTGTGCAATGGAACACCAGAACTTATTTTTCCTATCTAATTGTAACTTTGTACCCACTGACCAACCTCTCCTATTCTCCCTCCACCCCTCCACACACCTCCGGG
>NW_007770696.1:0-5669 GCF_000696425.1 Galeopterus variegatus | reverse complement strand
GCCTGCACTGCGCTCAGCCAGTGAGTGCACCGGCCATTCCTATATAGGATCTGAACCCGTGGCGGGAGCGTCGCTGCACTTCCAGCACTGCACTCTCCCGAGTGCGCCACGGGGTCGGCCCAGACCATGTGGTTTTGCCCACTTCTCCATTCCCAGAGACACTGCCTGGTATTTTCCACTGACTTTTTCATGGGGTTGATTATTCTTTCCTCCATGGTCTTACACCCATGGGGCAAGGACAATGCTGCCAGTTTGTTGTGTGTATCCCATAGAACCAGGCCTAGGACTAGACATAGAGAAAGTGCTTAAGAAACACTATGGATTGTTTGATGAAGGCAGCATAGTCCAGGACAGTGGTTCTCCAAGTGAGGTTTGTGGAAAACCCAAAAAACTCTTGGAGCTGATAAACTTATTTCAGTAAAGTTGCAGGATACGAAATCAACATGCACAAATCACCAGCACATTTATACTCCAACAACAAACTAGCAGAAAAAGAAATCAAGAAAGCAAGCCCATTTACAATAGCCACCAAAAAAATAAAATGTCTAGGATTCAGTTTAATCAAGGAGATAAAAGAAAAGATCTCTACAGTGAGAACTACAAATCACTGCTGAAAGAAATTGAAGAGGACATCTCATGCTCTTGGATTGGAAGAATCAACATTGTGAAAATGTCCATACTATCCAAAGTGATCTACAGATTCAATGCAATTCTCATCAAAATACCAATGACATTCTTTGCAGAAATAGAAAAAAACAATTCTAACAGTCATATGAAACAACAGAAGACCCCAAATAGCTAAAGCGATTCTGAGCAAAATAAATAAGTAGATAAACAAACAAACAAACAAATAAATAAATAAAATAAGGCCAGACGCTTTACACTACCTGACTTCAAATTATACTACAAAATGATAGTAACTCAAACAGCATGGTACTGGCATAAAAATAGACACTCAGACCAATGGAACAGAATAGAGAACCCAGAAATCAGCCCACACACTCAGGGCCAACTGATATTTGAAAGGGTTACAGGAGCATACATTGGGGAAAGGAGAACTTCTTCAATGGGTGGTGCTGGGAAAAAAGGACATCCATATGTAGAAGAATGAAACTGGACCTGTTTCATATACCTCCTGCTATATACCAAAATCAACTCAAAATGCATTAAAGACTTATATTAAGATCCAAAACTATAAAACTCCTAAAAGAAAACATAGGGGAAACACTTCAGTAAAGAGGACTGGGTAAAGACTTTATGAATAAGACCCCAAAAGCGCAGGCAATGAAAGGAAAAATAAACAAATGGGAGTATATCAAACTAAAAAGCTTCTGTACAGCAAACAAACAAACAAACAAAAAAAACAAACAACAAAACAGTTAATGGGGTGAAAAGACAACCTACAGAATGGGAGAAAATATTTGCAAACTATGCATACAACAATGGATTAATATCAAGAATATACAAGGAACTCAAACTACTTAACAGTAAAAAAACAAGTAACCCAATTAAAAAATGGGCAAAGGAGCTGAATAGGCATTTCTTGAAGGAAGGTATACAAATGGCCAACAGACATATGAAAAAATGCTCAATGTCACTCAGCATCAGGGAAAAGCAAATCAAAACCACGTTGAAATATCATTTTATGCCAGTTAGACTGGCCAATATCAAAAAGACAGAATAACAAATGCTGGCGGGATGTGGAGAAAGGGGAACCCTCCTACACTTTTGGTGGGACTGTAAATTAGTGCAGCTATTATGGAAAGATATATATACACACACACATGCACACAATGGAATACTATTCTGACTTAAAAAGGAATGCAACTTTGCCATTTGCAGCGACATGGATGAACTTAGAGAAAATCGTGTTAAATGAAATAAGCCAGGCAGAAAGGGATATCCTCCATGTCCTCACTCAGAAAGATACAACAATCACAATAATTCCTTGAACTCTCAAATGGAGATAACAGAACTGAAGACACCAGAGATGGGAAAGGGGTAGGGAAGGGGGAGTTAGGGTTAAAAAAAAGTGAGTCTTCAGGGCTGGCAGCAGCAGCAGCACTTGGTAACCTCTTAGAAATGCAAATTCTGAGGCCCACACCAAACCTACTGTATAGAAGCTCTTCTGGTCAGGCCCGCTTGTTCTTACAAGTCTCCTAGGAGATTCTGTGCATGCTAGAGTTTAGAACCATTGGTACAAAAAAGCAAGGATGAGGGGCAAATCTGGGTACAAGTCCTGTCCCTGATTTTCCAGCTATGTGATCTTAGAGAAGTCACTATCCCTTTCTGTCCTAGTTTTCTCACAGTAAAATGAGGAAAAGAATGCTCATTTCATAGGGCTATTTATGATGTGGATTCAGTAAAAATGATGGTAAAATGCTTTACACAGTGTGAAGAGCTTCTGGATAGTCAATGCACATTGGCCTCCACCCCTGGCTTTGTCTTTTTGGGGCAAATAGGCAGCAGGTCAGCATTCAGGTCAGGATGAAATTCTCAGGTCATATTTGTGCATCTCCACAGCTGTCTGTACTCCAAAAGTCTGAGGTGCCTGTACTGTGGAGGAGCTGTGGGAGTGGCTGCTGATCCATTCCCTTACCCTCCTAGCCTTGCCCTGTCATGTGCGCATTTTATCCAGCCTGGCAGGACATTTCTCTGCATGGATCGGTTTCCTTACTCTATTTTGGTTGATGGGTAGACACAACTTCAGCTCCTGCTCTAACCTTCTGTGCTGAGGTCCAAGCTGTTAGACTACACTGCAAGAGCCATAGTTAGGAGATGGGAGGGGAAATCCATAGGTCATCTAACAACCAGACAAAACAAAGGGCAAGGCTCCAGGCAAAAACACTGAGGAAGAACCAGAAATTACAGAGACATTTAGAACTGAAGTCTTTCTCAGACAGCAAGTTTTTTTCACTCTATGGATATGGAAGCTGAGGCCCAGAGAGTTTAAATGGTGGGTGACCCAGCTAGGATACAACTCTCTTCAGTTTCTCTACAAATACATTCTGTTTGTCATTCACAGCTAAATCCCCCCCAATAAAAATTATTGCTTATCCCTGATTGCTTAGAAAGGTAAATCACAGCAAAAAATGCCTATTTCTGAGAGAACTGGTTTGTCCTGGAAATGCCATCTCTAGTCGATCTTTCTGGCCACTGCTGGGGGAATCTTATTAGGGCTGTATGCAAATGGAATCAAGCATCACTTCTCCTCCAGATTGAAAAATGGCTTGACCTCTCGGCCACCCTTTAGCGTTCACACAGGCCAGTTAATCATGTCACCTCTCCTCTACCCCAGGGAAGGGAGCCAAAAGTTCTGTTGGTGGATTCGTGACATTTCTAATCAGAAGGATTTAACCACAGCTGTAGAACACACACACACACACACACACACACACACACACACACACACACACACACACACACACACACACACACAGAGAGAGATTACAAAAACTCTTCTTTGTACCTTGCAGAGAAAATTAGTTTCCTGGTATGGTGTATTAACGCCAGGGTTATCAAGTATGTCTTATCTACTCTGGATTAAAGGTATCTCTGAGCCTGATTTATAGCTGGTTGAAATGAATTTCTATCTCAGAAGGAAAGGCCCAAAGGCACGCTATTTCTGAATAATATATATGGCTTATAGTTGCTGCAGAAGAAAAAAAAACCAACACTGAATTGACTTTATTAAAGCATACTTTTCATAACTGCATTTTGAACAATGCAAGTCATAAAGTTGAAATATGAGTATGCTACTCAACATTAAAATGCTTTGTAATGTGCTTGTGAAAAAAGCTAAAGTTGCAGGCTAAAAGGCCAGGTGCTCTTTGTAAATTAAAGAACAGAGATGCACACTTATTCATCACATGAAATCTGAGAACCTTTCAAAGTGGATCTTCAATGGGCTATAATCCTGGACTCCTTAATTCTCAAATCATCAGCACTCTTAGGCAATTGTGAGAAGCAGAGTGGAAGAGCAATCTTCTCCTTTTTTCCATGCCATTTCCTCCTCCAGAGAACACAGTTAGAGAGAAATTAGACTGGCCCCTGCCTATCTCCTCCTCTCACTCCTTCCTGGACACTGGCGGCAGGCCGAGACCCTGGGCTTCCCTTGGGCTGTTTTGCTTCCCCTCCCATAGTCTAGTGCCCACCATGGGGATGGGGGTCAGGGTGGAGGTGATTCCATCATATACAAGGAGAGACCCATAGGAAGCAACCACACTTACCATTACCTGAACTTTCTCTACCCCTCAGCACTTTCCCATTTGAAAGCCCAACCAGGTAGCACATAGTTCAAGTAGGGACTTTGGCAAGGTGTATCACTTCATTGAAATTTGAGCACCAGCAGGACTCTAGATTTTGTAAAATGAATTCATCATTGGGTTATCAGACATTTATTTATTTGTTTACCCATCTATCCATCCATTTACCCATCCATCCACCCATCCATCCATCCATTAATTTGTACCCTTAGACTCTGAGAAACTCTCTTGTGTTTCTATGGGTACTGCCTGTCTACTTTGGATGCCCCATCCTGATAAACTTTCCTCAGAATAAAACTCCTCCTCCCCTTATCCCATGCTTAGTACTCCTGCCTAGAACAGTGCTGTAGAAAGGGCTTGGGTGTTAGAAGCAGACAGACTGGGATCCCATCCAGGCTCCACCATGTCCCAGCCACATGTGGCCCCAGGAAAGTCCCTCCACTTTTCTGAGCTTCAGATTCCTCATCCCATAGAATGGAAAGCATTTCTTCTGTCTTCATCCCTGACTATGCTCTGAGATCTAGACCTTATATCAATGTGCCAATTTTAATACTCCATTTGGATGTGCAATGGGCATCTGAAACCAAAATATGCAAAACAGAATTCTTAATGCATTCATCTCTGCCCAGCACTCCCCACCCAAACCCATTCCTCCTCATGTCTTCCCCATTGCAGTCAATGGGACCACCATCTTCCCAGTTACTAGGCTCACAGTCAGCTTAGCATAAGCACAGCCATGTTGACAACTCCCTCACCCTGCCCCCCTACACCCCTCCCTTTCACTCAAGGCTGGTGCATTCCAATAAGAACATCTGGTACAAAACAGGATCTTGTAAAAAACAGAAAAACCATGAAGCAGTTAGTGCTCAGAATAGCGGCCCAACCTCCTCTCAGAACTTAGGCTCTTCCCCTAACTCTGTCCTTCCCAAATCCAAACCCTATAAAGCCTCTGCTAGTCTGTATGGGGGCGGAAAACTGATCTTTCAGCTTCCCCTCCTAGTTCACTGGAAATAAACTCCCTTACATGATAACGTTTGGCTTGGAGTCCTCTAGTCTGTTTGTCTCACTGACCTAACGTATTATTTGGTGCCTAACGTGGGGCCGGAATTGTCAGCTCTCGCTGCCCCAGCCTTCCAAACCGGGTGAGACCCTTTCCTCCCTTCCTTCTCTCTCTCACTCCCTTTTCCTACAGTGGGGAATCTGAGCCCAGCGTTTCCACTGATCCACCTCTCCATTGTGGTCTCTACGTACAACACCAGACATCAATCACTTTTTAGGTGAGTTGAGTTTTATTTTTATTTATTTTTTTAATTTTTTTAATTTTTAATTAATTTATTTATTTATTTTTATTTATTTTTTATTTTTTTAATTTTTATTTTGTCAATATACAATGTATATGATTAT
>NW_007770695.1:0-5669 GCF_000696425.1 Galeopterus variegatus | reverse complement strand
CTCAGACGGGAGCGCTGCTGTGCTTCCTGCGCCACCGGGCCGGCCCTTGTAGATTTTTTTTTTTTTAACAATTTGTTAAAATTCCTGTTTAAGTTAATTTCCTTAGAAGTTTATAGATCATCTGAAGTATTCATTGTATATTTGCTGCTTGGAATACATATAAAAGCCATTTTATCCAAAATAACAGGTTGGTGGAGTCAGGGTTTACCATCAATAATTAATATTTCAACTCCTACAAGTAAGATGATCCTTAACATATTCACTTTAGTGTGTACAAAACAGAATCCCCAAATCAAACAAATGTAAGCATGAAGCAAAGCATGCCTTTTTAACTTTGATTATTATTTCAGAGTATGGCGTTAATAAATGTTATAAAGAAATATAGCATCACTCCATGTGAAATGACCTAAATTTTTTTAAATGATCAATAGCTAAGTTTGTTAAGCATGCTATTGGGCTGCTGAAAGACACACATATTCCCAATCTATAAAATATCAAACTAGAGGAGACCAAAGTGAGTGGGATTTGGGAGTCACCATGGAAATGATTATTAAACAAATCAAGATTTAATCTCGAAAGGAATAGAAAGTATCTTTCATTTTTTATTTAATTTATTTCTATATTCTCTTTTTTTCTCAGTCTAGCTTAAAGGTTTATCAGTCATATTTTTTTAAAAAAACTAACTCAGTTTTGTTGATTTTTTTTACAGTTTTGGCATTCTATATTTGATTTATTTCTTCACTGATATTTATAATTTTCTTCCTTTTTAAATTATCTTTTGATTTCATCTTTGACTCAGCTGTTGGTCAAGAATGTGCTATTTAGTTTCTACATATTTGTAAGTTTTACCATTTTCTTGCTGTTATTGATTTCTAGGTTCATTTAATCGTGGTTGAAAAAGGTATTTGGTATGATTTTCTCTTCTTAACTTGTTAAGACTTGTTTTGTGACCTAACACATAATCTATCTTGTAGAATGTTTTTTTGCACACTTCAGAACAATGTGTATTCTTCTACTGTTGGGTAAAAAGCTCCATATATGTTTGTTGAATCTATAAGGTCTACAGTGCTATTAAAATCTGCTATTGGCTCTGTTTACAATAGCCAATGTAAATGTCCACCGACAGATGACAGAACAAGGAAAATGTGGTATATATACTCAATGGAATACTATTCTGCCATAAAAAAGGATGAAATTCTGCCATTTGCAACAACATAGATGAATATAGAGAAAATTATAAGTGAAATAAGCCAGGCACAGAAAGAGAAATACCGCATGTCCACACTCATAAGTGGGAACTGGGGGTGGGGGAGAGAGGGGGGGAAAGACAAAAGAAAAGAAAAAAAAAGAAAAGACAAGAAAAAGAATCACAATAATACATTGAACTTTGAAAAAAGAAGAACAGAGCTTTGGTTATTAGAGGAGGGAGACAGGGGGACCAGGAGGGGGTTTAGGTAGAGATTAGTTAAGGGTCACAAAGATTGATTACATTTTGTATACATGAGTATACTCTTTATCCCGATTTGATGACCATATTTTGTACACATGTATTGATATTCAAATCTGTACCCTACAGATATATACACTCAATTATGCTTCAATAAAAAAATAATTTCACAGTGGAAGCATTAGGCAGTTATTTAGTATCATATTTTATTTCAAAGTATACTAAATATACCTTGAAGACAAACCCTGCTACATGGTTTTTTTTTCTGAATTATGTTTTTCAAACACTTACACACTTAGTACATACCTTGGATATTTCCAGAAATCCCTCTCAGACTAAAAATTTAAAAACTAGTCTACTTCCAATTCATTACCATTAGTATGTATTTTCTAATCTATGTCATAAGAATCTTATGTGTGTGTCTGTGTGTTAGATGTTTATTACTCAATTTTAAAAAGTTATTTGCTTATTTTTACAAAAAAAGGGGCTCTTTCCTATTTATTTCACATGATTAGCTGTTATCTTTATAATTAGACCAGATACTACTTCTATATAAACACAATTTTGTCATTGTTGTCTAAACTATATACTCCTGAATAATATTAAGCCTACAATAATCAAGTATAAATGTCTATGATTTGTCACATAAATCACATTGAATCTGAAATTGGATGATAATTGGATGATTAATGAATCTTGTAGCATTACTTCTATACTATCATTAAAGCTTAATTTTTTGGTCATTTTTTCGTGTGTTTATTAAGCAAAAATATATTAATTACCTACTACACCTGGAAAATATCTAGAAATAAGGTTATTACAAAGGTAAATAAGACTTGGTCCCTAAAATAATACAAATAATAATAGCAACTAACATTTACTGACTATGTGACAACAGCTGTTCAAAACACTTTCTAAGTATTAATTCATTTTTTTTAGACTGGTAGTCTTTTTTAAAAATTATTATTCTTTAAAAAGATCAACAGAACTTGCAAACCTGAATCTAGACTGACCAAGAAAAAAAGAGAGAAGATAGAAATTACTTAAATCAGAAATACAGCAGAGGCATGGTAGAGCAGTTGCTTCTTCCATTACGCTGGAGTGGGCTTTGGAGGAAGAAACGTCCTCTGCTTTTTTCCCATCTCCCTTGGTGACTCTTCTTGTGTCTCTGAAGTCGGGTGTCTGGCGAGCCACCTGCATGATAGCTGTGGTTACTGCTGTGGTGTCAAACCACTTTTGTGGCAGCATGGCTGTGGTGGTGGCTGTCGTGGGCCACACGCAAAGAAGTGGTTTTCGGCGTGCTCCTTGCTTGTTTCCCATTGGGACATGTTGCCCTCAGCTCCTGTCTGGGACCCTGGGTTTGCTGTTTCTTGCCTGCATCTGGGCAGAGGGAGCTGACCCTCGGCTCCAACACTTATTAATAACTAACAATTCTATAGGAGCCAAAGGGTATATATGTATGTATGTGTCTGTTTGCACTTAAGATGCATATTGAAGAAGCAAAAATTGGTGGGCACAAAGGAAAGAGACAGATGTTTGAAATTCAAATGATTTTGTTAAGGTTTATACAAAATAGGCATGACTAGTGAGATCCAAAAGTAGATAGTGATATCTCAGGTTCTAAATAACAGTGGTTATCACCCAAGTGATATTCAAAATGTATTTTTAAATAAAATAATGTAACAATATTCTCGAAAAGTTCCAAAATATTCATAGTCCTCTTTTATTGTTGCTTTTAAAAAATGTTCAAGTACTGTAAAAAAATAAGAGGAAAGAATTAGTGTAAGAAAACGATAATACAGTGTGCGTTACTATAAGTGGGATCTTTTATTACGAAGATAATTATACCATATTGTAGGTTTTCTTTGTAACTTATCATTGTTCCTATGGCAATCATTTATCTTTTCACATGCTTTTATGTAAAATATCTGATAACCTAGAAATTAGTTCATCTCTTCATTATATTTTTCCATGAAGAATTTAGCATATTTAGAAAAGAAACAAGATGTAAGGATATTTGTTGTGTACTCAAATGTAAATGAAGATGCCCTAGGCAGTCACTGACACCTCCAAATGACCTAAAAGTCCCAAATAAATACAGCTTTTGCTCATTTATTATGCTTGCAAGCAGAAATCAAATACATGTTTTTTCATTGTTCAGAAAGTTACATTCTTCAAATAATAATTTTATTGCTTATCTATTGAATAAGAATTACTAGTTTCATCTACAGAAATATATAGTAAAATATTACTTTACTTAGAAAGATCTTTTTTTTTTCTTGGAAACACAGTGGTGTTGCCAAGATTTTAAGTGAGAACTGTCTAATTAAGCATTTTATATATAAACCTCTCGGAATTTAATGTTTATATCTTGAAATTTTGCAGTCATAGAATTTTAAAGGTAGAACTGTAATAGGCATTATTGCAGTCTAAACTTTTATAATGAGTTAAAAGGTTTTTTATAAAGTGTGATTGAGTAATATACCTAAGATTCTCTATTTCCTAGGAAGTTTCTTTAGTATCGATGAATGTTTTAAAAAATAATATTTACTTCTCACGACCGCAAATTACTTGTATAGAAATCCCAGAGAAAATAAAACAAGAATGAATATTGCCTGCTAAATACAGTCTGTGGACTACGGAATCTTACTGAAAATAAACAGAAATTCAAAAGTCCCCATGTCCCACAGATTCCACAAACTGTACTGAATCACAAATCCAAGAAAAAACATATTGTATACAATCCAGCTTGCCCTGTGATCATAATCACATTGTCACAATGTCAGTTCCCTGGTTTTGATAATGTACCACAGTTATGTATGATATTACCACAGGGAAAATCCAAATGAAGGCTACACAGGACATCTCTGTACTATCCTTACAACTTCCCGAGTGTCTAACTATTTTAGATGTAATTAAAAAAAAAAAAAAAAAGCAACAATAGTAATAGCAAAGCTATTCCATGAATTAATGGAAAACTTCGTCACCATGAGATAAAACAAGGTTGGAAGTTGTATGTAATATTTCTAACATTCCCTTGGAATTTTTCTCCTTCTCAATTCAAATGCCAATTTATCTGGAGTATCACCTACAAATGGGCTGATCTATGAATCTTATTATTTAGTATTAATATTTAGGATTAGTATATGAATGCTATTTGTACATTAAAAACTGTTTTCTAAGTAGTACTAATTTTGTTACTAATGCTATTGATAGGAAGACAAAAGTGTAATAGTACAGAGGTATAAGAGAACTGAGGATGCACTGTGACTCACATGTAACTCTGTACTGTGCATATTAGACTACACAGTGACAGAAGAAAGAAGAATGGGCTGTGGAGAGTGACCGATTCATCTACAAAAGCTGTCAGTATTTTATTTCAATCCACTAAGAGTTAACATAGTCTTTTAACCCATTTGTACTTTGTCTTTTTTGACACTCTCATGAATTGCTGGGAGAAATGTAAATTGGTGAGGTTTTATAAAAAGTAATTTGAAAACATGAACTAAAGACAATAATATTTTCTATATTCTGTATTTCATAAAAATACTTGTAAATATGTGCCCTGAAAGCAAATCATTTTTAAAAAATTTTATCTAAAATACAAAAAAGTATGCATTTAAATGTGAAGTACAGTGTTATTTATAACAAGAAAAATGATGTGTCAAAAATAGGGTTATGTTGTAAACGGAATAATGGCCCCCAAAGATGTCAATTTCCTGATCCCAAAACCTGTTAATATGATACCTCAATTGGGAAAGGAATTTTGTGGAGACTAAGAATCTTGAAATGGCAAAATTATCGTGTATTATTATATCTGGTGGGCCTGATGTAATCACAAGGGTCCTTATGAGAGGGAGACAAGAGATAGAACTGAAAATGCTACAATGCTGGCTTTGAAGATGGAAGTGTCATTAGCTAAGTAATGCAGGCTGCCGTGGAAGTTGCAAAAGCGAGGAAACAGATTCTCTATAACCTTGGAAAGGAATGTCACCCTGCAATCCCATTTTGGTCCTTTGACCTCTATAACTGTAACATGATAAATTTATGTTGCTTTAAGTTATTATATTGTGGGTAACTTGTTACTGATTATGTAAGTTTTACTGATTATGTAAGTTTTTCTGGTCATGATATATTGTTAATGGGACTTTAATTATATTACACTTTTTATATTACAAAGCTAAATGAAAAGTTATTCTAAATGTTGATTACACCACTTAAA
>NW_007770694.1:5098-5670 GCF_000696425.1 Galeopterus variegatus | reverse complement strand
TGGGATCCGAACCCTCAGCGGGAGCGCCGCCACTCTTCCCAAGCAGCGCACTATCCAGTGCGCCACCGGGCTGGCCCGATGGTGACATTCTATGAATATGAACGTATTAGAGGATTATGATGGTAATTAAGTGCCAAATGTTCTTGTTTCCCTCTCCGTGGAGCCCTTCCCCTGCCTGATGAGTGCAGGAGTGGCCATGTGGACCTTCTAGGCACAAGGCTTTAGAGCCAGATGTTTTGCCATCCATTCTGGTTCCCAGAATAAAAACAATGTAGAGCCTCAATAGATCTGAGATGCATATTTAGTGTGAGTAAGACATATACTTATTTCTATTGTAAGCCCCTGTGATTTGGGGTCAGTTATTTTCTCAGCATAACCCAGCCTATAGTTCCTGTAACAACATCTAAGTGACATTTTTATATAGGGCACCAACTTTCAGAGGAGACATCAGGGTCGAAGACATGAATTTGGAAATCTTCAGTGTTTCAGTGATAGCCATATTTACCTATATGTAATCCCTCTAGAGGTGATTTCACTATTTTTTTCTAGAGGTGGCTTCACTATTCCTGGTT
>NW_007770694.1:2351-3073 GCF_000696425.1 Galeopterus variegatus | reverse complement strand
AAGAGCAAGAGCCTCCGGGGAGGAGGAACCTTCCCGCTGTGACTTTGTGAAAGTTACTTTCTTCATCCTCTCTGGTGGAATGCATTAGCCTTCATCCTCCTCCACATGGTGAAGTCCTGCTCAGCTTTCAAAGATCAGCTCAAATGCTGCTCCTCCATGGAGCTTTGCCCAATGGGAGTCACCATCAACATTGACTCAAACAATACTTACTGAGGACTTCCTACGAGCAGCATCCTGTGCTAAAGACATTGCAGGTCATGCTATCAAGACAGGAAAACATATGGAGGAACCTTAAATGTGTGTCGCTTTGTGAAAGAAGCCAGTCTGAAAAGACTGCATATTGTGATTCCAACTCTATAACATTCTGAGAAGGAAAAACTACTGAAACAATAAAAGGACCAGTCATTTCCAAGGATTCAGGAAGAGATGGGAAGGGGTAAATCAGCGGAGCACAGAGAACTTTTAGGACATTGAAGCTATTCCCTATGATACCTTAATGGTGAATACATAACATTTATCAAAACCCATAGAATGTACAACACAAAGCGTGAACCCTGCTGTAAACTATTGGTTGTAGTTAATAATAATGTATCAATTCGTTATCAATTGTAACAAATTGCCACACTAATGCAAGATGTTTATGATAAAGAAAAGTGTTGGGGGATGGGCCAGCCCGGTGGCGCACTGCTACAGTGCGCCGCTTGGGAGCGCGGTGGCACTCC
>NW_007770694.1:0-492 GCF_000696425.1 Galeopterus variegatus | reverse complement strand
TCATGGAAAAATGGAATTAAAAGATAATATGAATCTTTCCATGAACTTTTTGAAGACCCCTCGTATTAGTCTGCTAGGACTGCCAGACACTGAGTGGCTTAAACAACAGAAATTTATTTTCTCACAGTTCTGGAGGCTGGAAGTCTGAGATCAAGGTGTCGGCAGGTTTGGTTTCTTCTGAGGCCTCTCTCCTTTGACTGCAGAGGGCCACCTTCCCCTGTGTCTTCACGTGGCCTTTCCTCTGCGTGTGTCTGTGTCCTAATCTCCTCTCTCATAAGGGCAGCAGTCATATAGCATAAGGGTCCACACTAAAACTGCCTCATTTTAACTTAATTACTTCTTTAAAGACCCTGTCCTCAAGTACAGTCACATTCTTAAGTATTGGTGGTTAAGACTTTAATATATGAATTTTGGGGGTACACAATTCAGCTCATAACAATCACCAACCATGCCTCTCCTGAGACAAATGCTGTGAGGCCCTCCTGTCCTGGG
>NW_007770693.1:0-5671 GCF_000696425.1 Galeopterus variegatus | reverse complement strand
GGAAAAGGAATTGTTAAGCAAAAAAGAACCAGATCTTTAAGATTTGGAAGATTCTCAATCTATCCATGTTGCAAAAAATGAGATTTTTTTTTTTCTGGAAAAAACTCTAATGGTGTGACTGAACAACCATTTGATAAAGAGATCATGAGTGACTCATGGATTTAATCATGTGTCTCAACAGCAGAATCCAGGAACAGAAATGCTATTATATCAACAGAGACACTGCTAGTTTGAGCTAAAGGTGATAGACAAAGCAGGATGAAATGAAGCAAGGCTGTTGAACTTCCTGGATTCTATAGAATGCAGAATACAAAATCTATTTGACTGTGCAAGTGTGCTATTCTTCAAGAAAAGGAAAGAACAATACCTAAGGCAATTCAGAGATCATTAGAGCTGCTACTCCCACTTCGGGCAGAGGGGGAAAAAGCTGTTTCCTCCTCATTTTCAGAGAAAGGGCCCTTAGCAGTGAGACTGGGTTACCCTGCAGAGCTGTGGGACTGATTATTCCACCCCAGTGTTCCTGGAAGGTGGAAACTTGAACCAAAGGAAATGATTGTTATGCCT
Organism: Galeopterus variegatus; assembly: GCF_000696425.1. Classification (NCBI taxonomy): domain Eukaryota; kingdom Metazoa; phylum Chordata; class Mammalia; order Dermoptera; family Cynocephalidae; genus Galeopterus; species Galeopterus variegatus. The sequence continues at coordinate 5,107 of NW_007770693.1, read as the reverse complement.
TAGAATCTAATGGAATTTGCTTTGCTAGGTCCTGGACTTGCTTGGGTCTCATTACTCTTTCCTTTCTCTGTATTTTTCCTTTTTGGAATGGGAATGTCTATCCCATGCCTATTTCACCATTGTGCACGTACCTTTCACAGGCTCATGGCTGGAAAGGAATTTTGCTTCAGAATGAATCACATCTTGAGTCTCACTCATATCTAATTTAGATGATATTTAGATGAGATGTGGATTTAGACTTTAGAGCTGGTACTGGAACAAGTTAAGACTTTGGGAGCTGTTGGGATGAAATGAATATATTTTGTATGTGATAAGGTCATTCATTTTGGGGTGCCAGAGATGAAATGCTATGAACTGAATTGTGCTCCTCTTCAAAGTTCATAAGTGGAAGCCCTCACCCCAGTGTCACTGTATTTGAAGTACAGAAGTAATTAAGATTGAAGAAGTCATACGGGCAGGGCCCTGATCTAATAGGATTGGTGTTCTTATAAGAGACACTAGAAATATTTCTCTCCTTTTCTCTCTACTATGTGAAGACCCAGCAAGAAGTTAGCATATGCAAGCCAGGAATACAGCCCTCATCAGAAAGTCCTTGATCTTAGACTTCCTAGCTTCCAGAGATGTGAGGAAATAAGTTTCTATTATTTAAACCACCTAGTCTATGGTGTTTTGTTATGGCAGCCCAAGAAGTCTAAGAAACATGAGGAGTAGACAGTCTTTAAGTAAATGGTTTGAATAAATTCTTCCTTAAATTAAAACTTTCTGTATCCTATTATAAAAATATGAACTTGTTGACTCCGTCTAGGATGGTGGGATGCACTGGTACATTTCTTAAGGAATGGTAGCATAAGATAATTTTTTTTTGAAACAGAGGATGTCAAATTGACATGGAGAGTTGAAAGTAAGTCACTGTCCTTTGCAGAAATACAAACAATTCATGTTGCTCTAAAACTGACTTCCATACAATTCTTCACCTATCGTCCTATAGAATATGCTATTTAATTTTTATTTCTCCCCATGCCTGAAGTGTCCACCAGCCAACTTCACTAATGTCATGATTCCCAGGCCCTGATAAGGTGCTCTAACATTTAACCATCAGGCAAAGCTAGATGAATAACATGATGAGTCCATTGGAACTGTTGAAGTTCTGTAAAGAAAAAATTATCCCTTAAGTCACTAGGAAAACATTTACTAAACAGGTTCTTTCTTAGTATTTTACAGCACATTACTGTTCTTAAAGCTTTTATGCAGTTGTGAAAAAAAATATACCTCCCTTAAACCTCAGATAGAGTTCACCCTAGTAGCACTTATCTGTGAAGCCTAGTAATTTCCCAGTAGTATGCTTGGTGTATATTGATGGCCATTATTAGATGATTCAGTTTTACCCAACCAGAAAAAATGCAGGAAATCCCACAAATCCAATTTTTCACTATCCATCTGAATAATTCAAGGCTCAGAGAATTAAAGTATGACCAAGGTCATAGTACTAGTTAGTGACAGAAGCAGCTCGTGAAGCGAATATAGGTTAGGTTTCAGATCAATGCTATTTGCACTGCGCCATTCATTCCTTCTCTGTCCACTGGCTTTTATTATATTTGGATTATGTGTATGTGTGTGTATATCCTAAATGATTATGTAATTCCAGCATCAGTTCTGTGTGGAATTCCCCCTCTGGCTTTTCCCGAGCTTTTGTCTTCATTTTACCTCTCAGCTTCCAGTTTGTTAAAGAAGGAAGAGCATAGAGTTTTGTAGTACCATTTTCTTGCACTATAATAAAATCCTTGTTTTTAAGTTTTTGTGCCCTGTTTCTAAGAGGAAAAATATGTAAAAACAGGTACTAACATTGCTTAAATAAAACATGGTTTCATGTCCTTAACAGTTAATAACTATCTTGCAAAAGTGTTCGTCTTTACATTTGTTTATTAGTTTTAAAAGCAGTTTCTTCTTTCATTCAAACCTTGAAAGAATTAAGTTTGTGTATAAAAGCAGTGAATTTGCTAGTTGTTTTTGCAATTACATTTTTGTTGTTCCATCAAGAGTCATTTCCTTGAGAAGATTATTAATTTTTTGAAGATGTCCAAAAAACTGTACTCTAAATTTAATAATTATTTTGATGGTGGCTTTGTGATGTTGTGAGGCAAATGAATAGGGTCTTGTTGAACTCTGTAGAGTTAATGCAGGTCTCCTGGAAGAATCTCCTTTTTATCTCTTCTCTATTGTCCTCAGAGGCATTGATCTGGGAACACCCAACACGTCACTGTAACCTCACTGTCTCAGACACGCCATTCTAAACATCCAAACTTTTACCTTTTAAATGCTTGTATTTGAAATTAAAAGACATTTTAATATATTATCACTTTACAGCCAACTCTAAAAGTGAAGAACTGTCATGAAAAGTCATGTTTTAGATATCACCAGCACTTGTTCCACCAATCAACTAAGTCATTATCAATCATAACAGTTTACATCTTTGTTGTTCCAGATTTCAGGTTATGGTTGCTAAAATTAATACTACCACCACCAGCAGAAAATAGATCATAAAAAAATGAATGTACTAATTTAATGTCAATACTGGAACTGTTGAAAATCTTTGAAAGTATATTCACAGATTTCTTTAAATCAAACCTTTAGCAACAGAACCATTTTTCCTTTGTTCATATATCACATATTTATCTAGCACTTTTAAATGCACATAAAATAATAAAAAATATTAAGATGCGTTAATTTCTACTTAGTAGTTTATGTCTGCCTTTTTCAAATTAAAAAAATTATGCAATAACTAATTTGAACATTTTAAGATCTTAAACAATCACCTGAGATCAGTGACTAAGAACCAGTGGTAGTATTTAATGCACATGTAGGTCACCTGAATGAAAGATATTAGTTATGCTTCTTCCTAGCGTTGATAGCTCCTTGTCAATCTTTGTTTCTGAAGCAAGCCCTGTACTACTCTGTGAATCCAGGATGTTTGGTAGTCCCTTAGAAGATAGAGCAGAACTGAGGCTATGAAGAAACTGTAAAAGTCACTGGGGAAACAAAACACATATCCAAGAACATGTCCAAGAAAATAAATGAAGAATCAAAAGAACACAGCAGTATTCCTTAAAGCTGTTTGTCTATCTCATCCTAAGAAACTTAGGATTTTTTAGATCCCAAGTTAGGAGCTTCCAAAACTTTCTCTGAGCAGAAACCAGAAGACATCTCATTATATAATATCTCTTCTGTGAGATAATGAGGGCCTCTCTTTGTCACTGAAAAACTTCTTTTAAGGTGGAAAGCAGGAATTTTCTTCCCACATTCTTTGGAAGATCATTTGCTCATTGGCCCATTCAGCAATAAAACTATTATGAAGCATTTAAAAATTTCTTTTCCAATATTAGTTTTTCATATCAACATCTTTTATCTGATAAAATAACACATAGATTTTCTTATCATCAACAAATTCTTTACTTGAAAAGAAGTATTGAATTCTTTACAAGATCTATTTCCATTTATTTGTTTTGTTCATTGAATTCCTAATATCAATATCAAAATATTGAATATATAATCCTAAATAGTTTTACTAAAATATCTTTACTCCTTATTTGGCATATATATAAGCATTGAATAGACTATTTGACATTCATGAATTTGGACTGCTTTCGTTAAAATATTTTAATTGTGCTCCCAATTTTATCTGTTATTGCTTAAATTTCTTTTCAAATCCTAAAACTAAAAGTGATGACTTCCAACTAGTACTTTGTTTATTGGCTAGGTCCAATTTTCAGTTTCTTGTCTCACCTTCTCTCCCACTTTCTCTTTCTAGCAAACGACTTTTTTAAAAAAAAATTCTTACACTATTTTTGCTTCCAGCCACCCTCCAACTGTTGACTCCTTATTTCCCATTAATGTACAGAATTAAACTGCTCAGTTCACAAAGTCACAGGTTTTCTGAGATATTGGTACACTATGTCAAATGGAAAAAAGTTAAAAGAGCTTCAGAAGTAAGTCAAGTCATTGTTCTCTTGGTAGTTGCTATTGTGCCTGTTACTTTTTGTATAGTTTATTTATATTTTCACGTCTTAAAATATGCAGAAACCATACAAATTGTATGTTAGAATGGAAACGGATGGGTTAATTATTCCACAGGTAGTACAGTGACAGTGGCTCAAATGTTCCTTTTACAATAACTCTCTGAAATTAATTTGGGAAAGCAGCAGCTAAAGTGAGTCACTGTGTCACTCTCTGTTTTTAAACACCACAATCCAGATGGATAGCAAACCATATTCTCTGAACATGTACCTTCTTACTTGGGAAAGGATTAAGTTTGCAACAGTTCTCTCTCAGTGTCATTGTTATTTTGGGAGAAAAACATTTTTCCTGACTCTAAGTTTCACCCCAGAATCCCTTTGGAAAATTATTGGATCAACATGATACATTCTTGGTAAATAAAGCAGAATCCATAGCTAGCATATTTGGGGTTTGGTTTACATCCAAATTTCAATAACTGGCTCTTAAGGTAAGGCTTGCACTCATGTGTTCAGAGAATTGATCTGTTTGATGGCTAAGGGCAATGTGTTATGCATAGCTGGCTAATGATTCTCGGTGTAGGTGGTTCTGACTAGAGTTGGCACTAATTGGCAGGAAGGAAGGGATACCAAAAATAAAGGGGTTTTATTCATGGAGAACACATAAAAAAGAACACAATTCTCTGTACCTTCAAAATGATCCCTCTTAGCCAGCTCCACAGTAAAGAGTCTGGCAGGTGGTGGCAAATGACAAAATTATGTTTAATGAGTAAGACTGACTCAAGCACATGTGTTATATCACTACACTTTATGTAGCATCATTGCAGGGCATGGAAAGTATGCACTTAGGGTTTTAATGCTGAATTTCAAGGAATATTTTTACACCTTTCCCTTAACATATGCCTCATTGCCTCTTTCCCTTTTTCCAAACCTGAAATTTGTCACAGAGATCCTCTTTCTTAAGTAGCAACAAAAGTGGTTCTAGTAACTAGTCAAAAATAAACTGGCTGACTTCTATGCCAAGTGGCTAAGCAAGAAGGCAAAGAAGTTTCTTTCTTTGAATAGAGTGGCCATCCATATTCTCCTTAATTTTTTTTTTT
>NW_007770692.1:4955-5671 GCF_000696425.1 Galeopterus variegatus | reverse complement strand
CTTTTTTTTTTTTTTTTTTTGAGACCGGCCGCACCGCACTCAGCCAGTGAGCGCTGTGGCGCACTGGTCATCCCAATATAGGATCCGAACCCGCGGCGGAAGCGCTGCTGTGCTCCCAGCGCCACACTCTCCCAAGTGCGCCACGGGCTCGGCCCAAGACCCTTAACATTTTCAACCAGACATATGAATATATTTTAAAGTTACAGGAAAATGTTCATAAGTGGAATGGAGATACAAAATTACATGTGGCCATAATTCTGTAAAACACACACGTATGCTATAAACACACGTATACACACATGTAAAGATGCACAGAAAACAGGACAAAACCCAAGCAGTTGATGTGGCTTAGCTCTGGGTGACAAGACACAAGTGGGACTGGCTTTTCTGTCACTGTTCCCTGCACTGTTCTGATGGGTGCGTCACAGTAACCGGGCACACTGGGGTCAGAGTGTTCAGCCTCAGGGGTAGGGAACACGGGGAAGACCCTAACACCAGCCCAGGGTCTCCCAGAGGCCCCAGCTCACCTGCAAGTGCCTGGGTCCACAGCAGCTATTTCAAACCTTCTGGGCAGGTACTGCTTTAGCCACAGTCACCTGTGCCTGGGGACGTGCCCCTCCCCCACTTCCCCCACAGACAGGCTGTGTAAAGGACAACTCTACTGTGTTCACACACACAAGGCCTGGCAGCCACCCTGGTCACAAAAGGGAGGGAGT
>NW_007770692.1:2584-3523 GCF_000696425.1 Galeopterus variegatus | reverse complement strand
AGGCCTGGAGTACAGTAGCTGCTCAATAACTATCTGTGGAACAAAGTCACCGAGAGCTGTCGGCTCTGGGAGGCCAGTTTTAAAAACTAAAAGTCCCGCTGGTGCAGCTTTGCCACAGGAAACCTGTAATAAAGGAGCGGCACTCCTTATGGGCTTGCTGAGAGGAAAGGGGCTCTCACAGAAGCTCCCTTGGGGTTCCAGAGAACCTGGGCTGTGACCAAGCAGGCCTGCAAGCTCTGTGCCAGGTCACACTTGACCAACGGCAGAGGGCTGGGGCATCCCAGCGAGTGGCTGGAGCAGTGCAGGATGCGACAGACAAGCCCACGGCCCGCGTGAGAGAACAGGTTTGTGCTCAGCGAGCCCCTGCACTTCTCAGCACTTGGCCCAAGACAGCTTCCAAACAGGCAGGACGCGCCCTGATGTCATGTGAGAAGACCACCCCGGGGCGCCTGCAGGAAGGCACCACGACCGCTCTGTTCCCCAGGGGAACCCCAGTGAACTGCCCACGTCTGCTCTTCCCGGCCCCTCTTACTGCCATGGACACACTCTGAGTGCTTCCTACTTGCCAGGCCCTGCACAAGGCTTTGGGGACAAGAAGATGACCATGACCCAGTCACTGCCCTAGGGAGTCCCAGACCAAGTTGGGAGACGAGAGTCAAACGACTGAACATAACGTGCAGAGTGGCACAGGCAGCGGCAGTGGCGGGAGGAGGTCCTCGGTACTTTTTGAGGGGGGCAGGTGGGTTTCAAGGAGGCCCAACACCCATAAGGGACACCACGCCTGTGTTTGCATTAGCTGACACCACTTACCTTTCACTTCTTTTTTCTTCTTCTTTTCTGGAAATTTGCATGGCCCTGAGCCCACAGCCTGCTGCCCCTTCTTGGCAGGCTGCTCTTGCCGGCCTTTCTCCCTCTGCAGCCTCTCCAGGTGCAGCGCCC
>NW_007770692.1:0-1454 GCF_000696425.1 Galeopterus variegatus | reverse complement strand
CTACAAAAGGCAGAGGTGAGTGAAGAGCAGACCTAAGCCAAAGCAGCAGGAAGGGGGCTCATTCCCCTCGGCAGTTAACAATCGCCAACATGCCCTCGGTGCTCCCAGCAGCTGTGGGGGCTCCCAATCTCCCGACTGGCCCCCTGCACCCCGCCCATCCTTCCCATGCGCCAATGGCCCACGAGGCCCAATGTGAGGCCGCAGCATCTGCTCGGACGTTGTTTCCGCTGCTCCTCACGTGTGGACCCTGGGGCCCAGCATGGGCGTCAACAGTTCTCAGCCTGTTGTTCAGTTCCACGCGAGGACAAAGCAGACTGTGGGGTGTTGGCTGATACACAGGGGGTTATGGCTGCAGGTGACACATGAGGAAAAGCGCAAGGGACATTCCTGTACCTCGTTTTCTTTTCCCACCACAGCCTGCCCCATGTCCCTCCTCTTCTGTTTCCAGCTTTCTACTGAAAACACTTCACACAAAGCCCCTTCACTACAACTGATTCTGGGCACAATTTTCTCACTGCATGGAATATCTACAAACCAGAGCAGCATAAAATGCATGGCTGGAGGGCAAATCCACCTGAAGCAGAAAGACAAGCTTGGGCGGGAGGGGGCTCCATCTCCTCACAGGGCGTCCAGGCCGTTTCCAGCCCACCTGGCCCATCGCCCCCACCGCCTGCTCCTTGACTCCATGCCTGTTCCTCTGAGCCCCACAGACTCTGTTCCCTCTGCCTCGAACACCTGCCTCCCACCCCACCCACCCTGCAACACTCTGCCCAGATGTCACCTCCCCAGGACCACTTCCCGCCCCACCCCAGGCTGTGCAGATCGCCTGAGTGGGTCCTGCTAGGGCCCTCACCACGCCTCGCTCGTCAGTCTCTTGCTGGACGGTGAGCTGAGGACAGAGCCTATGCTCACTGCCATGCGGCCAGCGACTGATGGGGCACCCGGCAGAAATCCAATATCCCCCGAATCAGAAAATTCACCGCTGTGCTGTCCCCAAAGACTCTGACAAGGGCTACGTACCTTTCCTGTTGGACCTGATGAAGGAAAGGATCACAGCCTCCTTCTCTCGGCCTTGGAAGCCATCGACGGACTTAATTTCAAGCTCGGAGTGCCTGTGCACAAGGCTGTGTCTGAGCAGGTCCACCTGAAACACCGAGCAAGGCTATGGCCTCTTGGCCCCACCAGGCCAGGGTGGCTCTGAGACCCTGCCTCCAACTCTGCAGGGGGCCTCATGCTGCAGAACTGCCACACACAAGCCCTGAGGACGGTTCTCACAGCTGCCCCCTCACAGGCGTACATATGAACAGACCAGAGCACATCAACCGTGACACCCCACCCCTGGGGTTTTATCATCTCCTTTTGCTCGGGACAGCCACCGGCCTCAGACAGCCCAATGTGTGATGCCAGGAAGGGGTGACAACCACTTCCAAGGATCTCACAACACTCAAACAGGT
>NW_007770691.1:6142-6378 GCF_000696425.1 Galeopterus variegatus | reverse complement strand
ATTGCAGAACAGTATTCCAGTGTCCATTTAGTGGTTGGCGGACATTCAGGTGGTTGCCAATTTGGGGGTACTATGAATAATGCAGCAAAGAAATGTGGAAGTTACGCTGTGTGGACATATATTTTCACTTCTCTTGTGTGGATATCTAAGAGTTGGATTACTGGGTTGTGTGGTAAATTTATGCTTAACTTTTGAAGAAACTGACCAACTGTTTTCTAAAGTGGCTGCACCATTTC
>NW_007770691.1:5230-5671 GCF_000696425.1 Galeopterus variegatus | reverse complement strand
AATGTTATCTCGTGGTTTCAGTCATCACTTCTCCAGAGACTAATGGTGTTGAGCATCTTCTTATGTGCTCATTAGCCATTTGTTTGTCTTCTATGGAGAAACGTCTATTTAAATCTTGTGCTAATGTTTTCATTGGGTTGTTTGTCTTTTTATTATTGAGTTATAAGAGATTTGGTATATTCTGAACACAAGACCTTTATTAGACATGTGTTTTGCAAATATTATTTCCCCAGTCTATTGCTTGTATTTTCATTTTTTTATTGGTATCTTTTGAATTGCAAACATTTTGAATCTTAATGAGGTCCAGTTTGTTGATAGCATGCTTTCGATGTCACATCTAAGAAATCTTTGCCTAACCCAAAGTCTTGAAATATTTTTCTTATGTTTTATTTTAAAAGTTTGATTGTTTTAGCTCTTACATTTAAGTCTATAATCTATTTT
>NW_007770691.1:2765-3563 GCF_000696425.1 Galeopterus variegatus | reverse complement strand
CTCCCAAGCGGCGCACTGTAGCAGTGCGCCACCGGGCCGGCCCCCAATTTAACTTTTTTAAAGGTGTAATTGACCCATAATCCACCACACATATTTAATTTAGTAAGTTTCGACATACACATGCACCTATAAAATCACCAACACAGTGAGGAGAACGAACCTGTCCATCCCTCCAGGATTTATTCACGTACCTTCAAAATGTCCTCCTGCTGACCCTGCCTGCCCCTCCCCCCACCCCAAGCAACCACTCAGCTGCTTTCTGTCACCAGAATTCTAGAGTTATACAGAAGTAAATTTATACAGGGTACACCATTTTGTCTGCCTGCCTTCACTCAGCGTAGTTGCTTTGAGACTCATTCCCGTTGCTGCGTGCATCCACAGTGTGTCACGTGTTGCTGCTGAGTAGTACTCTGTGACACGTGCACACCACTGTGTGTTTATCCACTCACCTCTTGGTGGAAGGTGCGACGGACATTCGTGTACAAGTCTTTGTACAGTCATCACTTTGTTTGCACTCGGATGAATACCCAGGGGTGGACTGGCAAGAGCCTATGTGAATTGCATGTGTAGATACATGGAGAGCTGTTTTTTAAAGTGGTTGTACTGTTTTATACTCACAAAAGTTCTGGTGCCCCCACATCCTCACCAACACTTGGTATAGTCAGTCCTATTAATTTTTGCCATTTTAATAGATGTATAGTGGTATCTCACTGCGGCTTTAATTTGCATTTTACTAATGGAATGTTATTCAGGATACTTTGTGTGATTACTTGTTATTCATATATCTTCTTTAGTGAA
>NW_007770691.1:0-740 GCF_000696425.1 Galeopterus variegatus | reverse complement strand
ATATATAGTTTTAAATATATTGGTGAAAATTTGCTAAATTTTATTTAGATTGTTTTTTTCATCCATGTTTTATATTTGTCTGTTCTTTTCTGATAATGTATTTTGAGGTCAGGGTAATGCTGGCCTCAAAGAATGGACTGGGAAGTGTTCCTTCCTCTCAGTTCTATGAACATGTTTGTGGTGAACTGATGTGTTTCTTTCTTACGTGTTTGGTGTGATTCACTAATAGGGCCGTCTGGTATTAGAGGAGTGTGTGTGTGTGTGTGTGTTTGTGNCGCGCGTGCGTGCACATGTAGAGGACTAACTGCAAATTCAGTTTCTTTAACAGATATAAGTTTACTATAGTTTTCAGTAAATTTTAGTAGATTGCATCTTTCAACAAATCTTCCATTTCATCTGTTTTTCAATGTACAGTGTTAATGTTGACCATGACATTCTCTAATTCTTTTAATGCCTATTTTTGCCTCTTCAGTGACATCACCTCTCATCCTGTTCCCTACATGGGTAATTTGTGTTGTCTCTTTTTGTTTTTGATCAGCTTATTGATTGTATTACCTTCTCAAAGAAACATCTTTTGATTTTATTCATTTTCCATTTTGTTGTTGTTGTTTTTGTTGGTTTCTATTTTTATCTTTATTATTTCTTTTTTCTGCTTCGGTTTAATTTACTATTCTTTTTCTAAAAAGTTTCTTAAGTAGGAAGCTGTTGTCCTTGACTTGAGACCTTTCTCTTTTTAATTA
>NW_007770690.1:0-5672 GCF_000696425.1 Galeopterus variegatus | reverse complement strand
AAAAAAAAAAGACTGAAAGAAAAAATGAACACAGCACCAGTGAGCTGTAGGACAATTTCAAGTGACATGTAATCGGAGTTTCTAGAGTAGAGAAAAGGGAGGGAGGGGTGTAAAACTAGGGCTTACAGAGCCCTGGAGTCTGTTGCACAGACTGGGTCACAAACCCTCCACATGCAGGTCTGTGAGCTAGGTAATAGAAAAAGAAAAGGTCCTGGGAGCCGTGGGTATAGAAAAATGAATGGGTTTTATTCAGATCTAGGAGCAACTGTCCCAGTGGCTTCTCTGAGAGTTCTGAGAAGCACTGTGGATCAGAGCTGTTAGTCTTTTATACGTAAGTCCATCACCCTGGACACCTGGGTGCCCGTATGCAATTACATTTAAGTAGTAACAAGGAACACCTGAGGATATTTACAGCAAATGCTTGGCAAGATTCTGAACATCTGAGGGGCCCTGACCATTTTCCTAATTTTCCCCAGCAATCCACGCCTTCGGGGTCCCTCGCCGTACAACCTACGCATTCAGAATCTTCCGCGATGTTCCCTTAGCGAGGATAAATGACTCTTACATTCATATAACCTATCATCTGTCCAATATGCCTTAAGGCTTGTCCTGTAGTTTTATTCTTTCAACTATTAGCCACACATGTCCAGTTAGTAGTCATCATTGGTGTGAAGTTCAGTGTATATTCAATAGGTATATTCAATTAAGCCAACACATTGGTCACACGAACATATGTATGTATCCAGTTGACTCTGGTGCTCGCATCCAGAACACTATGGGTGAAAAGACAGAAGGGTTATTGGTACCAATAGGGGGAGTTCTCGCCCCTCTGGTAAGATACATGCCAGTTTGCCATCCTGAGAAAGGATGGTTGCAGGAATAGGTGTCTTACCTGGTTTATGATGCCATACATTATGTGCTAGTACTGTTGGATCTGTAGGTTCTACATGTAACAGTATAAGGGAACTCATAATTGGCCATAATAATAATACAAATATGCCCTTTGGAAGAGAGTGCTTATCTGTTCCAGGCCATGTTACCTTTACTTGAGGAGGCCAGGTACATGTCACCCAAGGTGAAATTTGCAAGTCTCCTTATAATCCGTTCCCCCAAGGCCCTATTAGGCCTACCCAGAGTATATGGGGGGCTTCTATTCTCCAAGGCCATTCCCACTGTACTGTCTGTCTCTGTTGTAAACAGGTTGGGGCTGGTAAGAGGATATTTCCATTCTTGCCATATCCTGGCTTCAAAAGCTCATCCCTAGTAGTGACTTGCAGCTGTATAGGTGCTGCAGCCCCATGCAACAGAGCTTCCACTGGAGAGGGCCCACCCTTACTGGGTCTCTCATTTAGAATCCTGATTGTCGGCCATAACCGCCATGTCCTCCCCTTCAGGGATCGGGGTTGGGCAGATAGCCTCAGCCCCCTTTTTAAAAGACCATTGTATTGCTCAATCATCCCTGCTGCCTGGGGATGATATGGCATATGTAATTTCCACTGAACAGACAACTGGGAAGCCCACTTCTGAACCTCATGTCCAGTAAAGTGGGTTCCACTGTCACTCTCTATGACTATAGGCTGGCCATACATGGCCGTAAGGCTATTCAGTGCCTTCACAGTGTTTACCTGGTTTGGGGCCTTACAAGGCCATACAAACAGAAGACCAGTAGCTGTATCAACAGCAGTGAAGATGTATCTGAAATTCTCTGACCTTGGCAGTGGTCCAACAAAGTCCACTTGCCATTGATTCAGGGGCACCTTTCCTCGAGTTATTTGCCCGTCTATATGGAGTACCTGCCAGGGGTGTGGACTCTCTTGAGCACATACTGGACAAGCATGACAGGCATTCACTACATCTTCCCATTTTATAGTCAAGGCCCCTCTTTGAGCCGCCATCCACATGGTTTTGCTGCCAGCACACTGCATTCATCGATGTAACCATTGGGCTACATCAGTAGCTGGGGCTCTCTCCAGCTATCTTACCTTAGCCAAGGCATTGGCTTCATCATTTCCTGGGCTGGCTAGGGGGAAATGTCCTGTGACATGAAAAAGGGTCACTGCTTTCTCATGCCCCAATCCCATAACTCTTGCCACATGGCTTGTACCAAAAGGGGTCGGTGGCCTACCAAACACCGTAGATATTTCCAAGTAGAAATCCAAAAGGTTAAACCTTTGTACAGCCCAGCTGTCAGTACAGATGGTTAATGGCCCAGGCTCATTTTTTATTACCATCCAAACAGCTCTCAATTCTGCCCATTGATTGCTTTGCCCTGTGACATTTTCATACCACATGGTATCTGTTAAGGGCTGGACAGCAACAGCTGTCCATGATGCTAAGGGTCCCATGCTAGAGCCATCTGTATACCGAGCTTGTTCTGTGATAGGTCCCTGTCCCTCATGGAAAGGTATAGCCTCCACCTCCATGGGTAACAGTTGTGTCAAAGTTTCCTCCACAACCTCTACTGGGCCTAGCACAGCTTGCAACTCTTTGGACAGAGGACTCATTGACACAGTGCTTCTTTGTTCTATACATGCTCCCCATTTAGACAGAGTGGGAGTCTGAGCTATGCCCACTTTAGGGTTGGTTGTCCATGTGTGCAGCCAACATAATATGGGATATGTTGTCCTTACTAGGACTTTGGCAGTTCCTGTGATAGCTTCAGTGGCCATCAAGGCAGAATATACAGCTACTAGCTGTTTTTCTATTAGAGAACAGCGTACTTCAGCACCCTTCCAGAGCTGAGTCATGTTATAATAATAAAGTGGTCAATTCATAAGAGGGTATAACAATAAAAATGTATATTCATCTACTAATAGAGTCTCAAAATATATGACGCAAAACCTGGTAGAACTGCAAGAAGAAATAGATAAATCCACCATTTAGTTGGAGATTTCATTACTACTCTCCCAATAATTGGTAGAACAAGTAGTCAGAAAATCATGAAGGATGTAAAAGTCTTGAAAAATGCCTTGAACTAACTTGACCTAATTAACATTTATAAAACTCAACAATAGCAGAATACAATGCTTTTCAAGTACACAATGAATATTTTTCAAGGTAAACTTTTTTCTGGGCCACAACACGTTTCAATAAATCTAAAAAGATTCAAATCATACAAAATATGTTCTATTTAATTCTGATGGAAATGAATTTGAAACCAATGAGAAAAAGATATCTGGGAAATCTGCAAATATTTAGCAATCAAATAACATACCTCAAATAACCCATGTATCAAAGAAGATATCAAAAGAAATTGGAAAGTAGGTTAAGCAAAATAATAATGAAAGTACAGTAGATCAAAATGTGTGGAATATAGCTAAAAGAGTACTTTGAAGAAAATTTAAAACATTAAATACGTATATTATAAAATAAAGATCTGAAATTAATGACCTCAGCCTCTACCTTAAGAAACTGGAAAAAACCTAGCAAATCAAACTCAAATAAGCACAAGAAACAAAATAATAAAGATAAGAACATAAATAAAATTGGAAACAGAAAAACAATACAGGAAATCAATGAAACCAAAAGCTGTTTCCTTGAGAACATCAACAAAACTGATAACCTCTAGTCAGGTCAGGACAAAAAGAAGTAAGGCACGAACAAATATGAGGAATAAGAGAGGTGACATTACTATAAATTTTGCAAATATTAAAAGGATAATAAGGAAATATGAAGAATTTTATGATGAACAAATTCCTTGAAAGATGATATTAAAATTTACTCAAGGAGAAGTAAATGACCTGAATAGCACTAAATTTATTTAAGAAATTGAGTAGGTACTATAAAAGCTTCCCACAAAAAAATCTCTAGTCTTAGATGGCTCTACCAGTAAATTCTACTAAACAGTTAAGAAGGAAACAATAAAAATTCACACAAACTCAGAAAATTTAAATAGAGCAAATACTTTTCAACTCATTCAATGAGGTCAGTATTACTCTGATACCAAAACCAAAGGCTTTACTCAGGAAAATTACAGACCAATATCTGTTATGAATATAGATCCAAAAATTTCTAACAAAATTTTAGTAAATAAACTCCAAACAATAGATAAAAAAGATAATATAGCATAATCAAGTAGGGTCCATCCCAGGAATGCAAGGTTGGCTTAATAGCCTAAAATCAATCAATGTAACTCACCATGTTAATAACATTTAAAACAATCATACAATCATCTCAATAGACCCAGAAAAAGCATTTGACAAATTCAGAATCCATTCTTGATACAAACTCTTGGCAAACTAGGACTAAAAGGGACCTTCCTCAACCTGATAAAGAAAATCAAGAAAAAATCTACACGGGGCCGGCCCGGTGGCGCACTGGATAGTGCGCCGCTTGGGAAGCGCGGCGGCGCTCCCGCCCGAGGGTTCGGATCCCACATACAGACCGGTTCCCGCTCACTGGCTGAGCGAGGCGCGGGAGCAACGCCACGGGGTGCAATCCCGTTGCCGGTCCGCGGTCCGGTGCGGGGGCAACACTGAGGGTTGCGATCCATTGCCGAACACGGAAAAAGACAAAAGACAAAAAAAAAAAAAAAAAAACACCGCGGGGGGGGGGGCGGGGGGGCGCGGGGGGGGGGGGGCCCGCTTGGGAAGCGCGGCGGCGCTCCCGCCCGAGGGTTCGGATCCCACATACAGACCGGTTCCCGCTCACTGGCTGAGCGAGGCGCGGGAGCAACGCCACGGGGTGCAATCCCGTTGCCGGTCCGCGGTCCGGTGCGGGGGCAACACTGAGGGTTGCGATCCATTGCCGAACACGGAAAAAGACAAAAGACAAAAAAAAAAAAAAAAAAAAAGAAAAAAGAAAAAATCTACACAATGTTAAATTTAATGGTAAAAGACTGAATGTTTTACTCCTAAGATCAGGAAAAGGCAAAGATGTCCAGTCTTAACCACTTCTATTTGACATTGCACTAGAAGTTCTAGCTGGAGCAATTAGGGAAGAAAAATAAGAGGAATCCAGATTAAAAAGGAAGAAGTTAATTTATCTCTATTCACAGATGACATATTCTGTATTAGAAAATCTTAAGGAATCCACATCAAAAATTTTTTAAAAACTAATGGTTGTGAAAATTAATAAATTAGTTCATCAAGATTGCAGGACATAACATCAATATACAAAAGGCAATTATAATTCTATATACTAACATCAAAAATAAATTGGAAAAAAAGTAACACCATTTACAATATCATCAGAAATATGAAATACTTAAGGATAAATCTGACAAAAATGTGCAGGACCTGTACAATGAAACTACTAAGCTGAGAGAAATTAAAGAAAACCTAAATAAATGGAGACGTGTTCATGAATCAGAGGACTCAATGTTGTTAAAATGTCAATTTAGATTCAGCAGACTCTGAACGAAATCCCAGCAGGTTTTTTGTAGAAATTGATAAACTGATTTTAAACTTTATATGGAAATGCAAAGACAGAATAGCCACAACAACTTTGGAAAAATAAACAAACACAAGATTAGAAGACTTATACTGCCTGGTTTTAAGACTATGAAGCTTATATGTGGGGAAAAAAAAAGAATCATATAAAAGCTACAGTAATGAAGACAGTATGATATTGATGTAGAGAAAATAAAATTGACGAATATAAATTCCAGAAAACCTTTCCAATAGATACTGCTGAAATAACTGTATAGCCATGTGCAAGTAATAACAACAACA
>NW_007770689.1:0-5672 GCF_000696425.1 Galeopterus variegatus | reverse complement strand
CCCAAGAATTTCCTTTCCATTTGCTTGTTGTAACAACTTCAAAAAAGTATAGTTGTTATATCTTCTTCCCCCCCCCCCGGTTTTTGTGTGTGTGTGTGTATGTGGGTGAATTAATTTGTTTGTTTTTTTAGCTCCCACCAATGAGTGAGAACATGTGGAATTTCTTTTTCTCTGCCTGACTCGTTTCACTCAATATTATTCTCTCAAGGTCCATCCATGTTATTGCAGATGGCAGTATTTCATTAGTTTTTATAGCTGAGTAGTATTCCATTGTGTAGATATACCACATTTTCCGTATCCACTCATCCGATGATGGACATTATAATATTAAAAAATATATATTTTATCCTGGGGGTGAGAGACAGAGACTATTGCCACTATTAAATTCATAAGTGAGACAAAAGTAGTGTTGCTATCACATCTTTATTTAACTCCTTGGACTAGCTCTTGCAAAAACCAGATGGAACCTGGAGAATGTCTGTAGACTACCACAGACTCTAATAAGTAGTAGATTTCATCTCAACTACTATGCTGGATGTGGCATTGCTAAAGCAGATTAGTAAAGCTTTGTTTATTTTTAATCAGCTTTATTGAGGTATAATTGATATACAAAGAACTGCACTTATGTAGTGTGTGCAATTTCATGAGTTTGAACATATCCAAACATCTATGACACCATCACTACAATCAAGTTGATAGACACATGCAGCACCTCCCAAAGTTTTCTTGTATCCCTTTGTTTTTGATTTTTATTTTTTGTGGTAAGAAGACTTACTGTGAAATCTCCCCTATTAATTTTCAAGTGTGCAATACCATATTGCTAACTATAGGCATTATGTTGTTGTTATGTGTACAGCAGATCTCTAGAAATTACTCATTGAGTATAACTAAAACTTTATACCCATTGAACAACAATTCCCCAGCAGCTCCTGGCAATCACGATTGTATTCTCTACTTCTATGAGTTTGACTATTAAAGATGCCTTCTTAAACGTGGTATGTTGCCCTGTTTTGGCAAATGTGCTCTATTTTATTACAGACAAAAAAGAGGATAACTAACAGTTGCCATTCACAGAGGATTATCAGCACTACTCATTTACAGTTGTGCCTTGGAGCTATGCTATTTTCCCCACCTTCTATTATAATAAAGTCCAAGAGATTGGGATTGTCTGGACATCCCACAGAATATCACTTTGATCTATTTCATCAGGGACATAAGGTGGACGCAACAGGATAAGCAAGATGTGGTGATTATGGTGGATGCCTTGGTAAGCCACACGAGCTAAGATGACTCAGGGATTTTCCACTTCAGAAAAGTTTTCATGGATCTAATCCCATTTTAGCATCTGCTTCTCTGAGGACCACCACTAAACTGATAAGCAACCATAATCTACTTGGAGCACCACTGCTCTTTAGTATCTTAAAGACTCTTAGAAGTGCATGCAGTAAAAGAAATTTTTTAACTTTGTTTAGTCCCAAATTTCCAAAACATATTTAATCTCAGCATCATTTTTTTCATAATACTAGTGCAATGCCCTATTGACATTAGCAATGCTCTCCTCAGTTGCTTCTCACTCTGGTGAGAATTGATCCTGTCTCCCAGTTAAGACTCTCCCAATTCCTGCCATTTCCCATCTGGTCTCCTCTCTGAGTTCTTTGTTCTCCACAAAGTATTTCCTGACTGTGCTCTCCCACTGCAAACTCTCTCTTGAATTCCAATGGACATTTTAGCTGCCGAGTTACTTACCATTTTCTATTATTAGGCAACTTCTTGTGGGTGTAGGTGCAATCTCCCCAACTAGATTGTAACCTCCTCAAGGGTAGAAACTGCTTATTTTACTATTTTAGTGCTCTGTTTTATTTTCACAGAATAAAGCACCCAGCACAAGGCTTTGTATAAACTTTTAACAAACAGTTGATTGATTGACAGACATATTATAGCACAATAATATTCCTGCCTTCACAATTATTATGTATAAACTAGAACACTGATTCCTAAACATTAGTGTGCAATCAGATCCTCCTGGAGAACTTGTTAAAACATAGATGGCCGGGCTCCAGTCTCAAAGATATTCTGGCTCAGTAGGTGTGGGTGAGTCCTGAGAATTTTCATTTTTAATAAGTTCCCAGGTGACACCGATACTGTTTAAGGGGCGACACTTTAAGAACCACTGAACTAGGCAAATTGAAAACAGTCTTATTAGCCATTTTTGTGTTAATGACCATTTTCTCAAAGAAGCCTTGCGATGTACAATTTTGGGGTGACATTTAAAATGAGAAACATGTAATTATAAATCACATTCTTCATGAAACTGCTCATCCGTTTTGCCCATTATTATGCACCATCAATAGCTTTGTTCTTTCTATCATACCTATGGTGACCATGTAATTAATTATCCAAACTGGGATGTATTTGTCCAGGAAAGTGCAAAACTGAACAAAATGCTAAGACTGCAGGCATAATCCCAAACTGTCCCAGACAAATCAGGATATATGGTCTCTATCTGTAGCTATTCTCTCTCAGGGTGGGAGGTACTCTATTTGTTTCTTCATCAGTCATCAGCACTGCCATCCTCTGGACTTTCCTATTCTGAAAAACAAACAGTCTCTCTCTCCTTCCATTTACAACTGTCCACCTCCCTTTCTATCTCTTATTCCATATGTATTCCCTCCCTCTATCTTCTCTCTTAACTCTATCTACTATGCATCTTTCCTTTTATCAGGATTTCTCAGGGAGCAAACTAAGTGATAAAGCACAGGAATCAGATAAGAATCAAAATATCAACTTTACTGCTAGTAAATTAGTATTAGAGAATTCAGTTTGTACCTGGAGGAATCAGGCTGTTCTACTTCCTCTGGAACAGGCACCTCCCTACACAGGGGCAAGGACCGCCCTGTGCACTTACCACTGGAGAGGAGAAGAAACTCGGCCTGCAGGAAAGCTCAGTCAAAAAAAGAAAGGAGCAAAAATAGGGCTCAAGCAGGCATACTTAGTAATCCTTTCAATCTCACCAATCAATAGAGCTTTACTCTCAGACAGCAGGTCTGAGGAGGTGGAGAGATAGGTAAAACGTTTCCTCCTAATATCTATGAAATTCTTATTTTTATGGATCAAGGCAAAAGCACAAAAAAAAAAGTAATAGAAAATGGCAGCATTTACATTTTCCTGTTTACTCCTAATTCTTATTTCACCCATTACTTGTAATCTACTGCATTCTTATTCATCTTAAAAATATGTGTTATTAACATGTACAACTTGCTACTGGGATGGAAGTAGAAGGAATATCAACATTTATCATAGCAGTTAACATTGATTAAGCAATTGCAATCTTCCAGACATTATTTTAAGTGCTTTACATGTACTAACTTATTTAATTTTTACAATGGTGTAATAACCCTATGCACAGAGAGGTTACGTAACATCCCTGAAACTAGGCTAAATGGCAGAGTCAGAGCTCGAACCAAGACCACCAAGCTCAAGATCCCCGTTCTTAACTCCCATGTTATAGTGTTTATGTTGAATGCCTGCCCTCAAACAATTTACAACCTATTAGGACAGTTAAGCCAGAAGCAAAGAGTAACATGTAGGACAGTATTTACATAATGCCACATGAGTTCAGTGCAGGTTTGTGTGGCTTCCTGGAGAGGAAATCATTTGGTTAGAGGGTCCTTAAGTTCTTCCTGGACAGAATTGTATCTGCTGCTGGGTGCCAAATGGGGAATGTGGAATGGTGATCAGAGTGTTGGAAAGTCCAACAGGGAGTTAATTAGTAAGAAAGTTGGAAGGTACAATGGTTGTAGTAAAAGAGAGAAGCTCTTATTTTGAATGATTAAAGATAGAAAACTCTAAAAGATGCCCCTGATGTTGGATCAATTAGAAACTTGACCAACGAAACTGAGATAATTAAAGAAATGTAAGATTAAAGTGTTAGTTAAATTTAAAATAACTAATTTGAAAGGCTCAAGGTAAAATAGAAAGAATTGTAACACAGACTCAAGTCATAAAGAGAGGCAGCCATATGTCATGGAAGCTGACAAATAATGACAAAAATGTCATGAGTGGATAATGCAGACAAGAAGAAAATGGGTGATTTGGTGGAAAGAGTGGGAAACTGGACAAAGAATATATGAATAGGCAACTGCATCAAAAATGAAGCCCAAATTGCCAACATCAATATGAAAATATTGTTAAACCATTAGAAATGAGAGATATGCAAATGAAAACATTGAGCAAATCACAGAATACTCATTAGAATGATCGAAAAAATCAGAAGAGGGGTTAAAATCAAGTGTAAAAAAAGTAACAAAGAGGCTGAATTCCCATATGCTGCTGGTGGGAAGGTAAACTGGCTTGGCTACTCAAGAAAGCAATCTGGCAGTATTTTATGAAAATCAAGAATATGCATACTCTATGACCTTGTAATTATAGCCCCAGGCATCAGTCCCAGAAAAATACTTGCAAAGATCCAGAAGGGGACAGGAATATTCACTATAGCAGTGATTTAGAAACTACTTAGGTCTCCATCATTAGAGAAATGGAATTTAAAATGTGGTAGAATATACAGGAAAAAAGCAACAACTTAGGCATACGACCTGCAATAAATTTTAAAAACATGATGTTGAAAGAAAAGGGTAAGAACAAAAAAGGTACTGCATAATAGCAATTACATATATTAAAACCCTGTATATACACAAATGTATACCTCAGGCTTTTGCCTCCACTCCACTAAACTGGTGCTCGTAAGCATCATCAGTGACCATTAGTGTCTAAATGCATCCCCTTCACTTGATGACCTACTCTCAGCCCTTGACACAGGTGACCACTTCCTCCTGTACACTTTCTTCACTTGGTTCCAGAACACCACACTGTCCTGAGTGTTAATCTCTCTCTCATTTGGTGCAGTGTCTCAGTCTCTTTACTTCCCCATAGTTATTTTCTCAGGTTCGAGTTCTAGATGTCACGGTGCCCCTGGGTTCACTCCTCCAAGTAGTCCCTTCGCTAACTCCTCTCATATCCATGATGATTTCATCCAGACTTATGCCTTTAAATAGCACATCTGAGGGTACTTCAAAAAAATGTGTGAAAAAATGGAGTTAAAAGATAATAAAAATCTTTTCACAAACTTTTTGAAGATCCCTCACATATCCTGACTCCCAAAGTTGCATCTCCAGTCCAGAACTTGCCTCCAAATTTAGACTTCGATATCTAACTGCCCATTTAACATCCACACATTTATAATAATAGATGGCTCAAGTTTAATACATCCGAAATCCAACTCCATATTTCTCTGTTTCAGCCCCCAAACCTATCTTTCCTATAGGCTTCCCCATTTCAGAAAATGGCAAATCCATTCTTTCAGTTGCTTGGTCCAGCAAAAAACTTATATCCAGTATGTTAACAAAACCTTTTGCCTCTACGCATAAAAGATATCTATACTCTGGCCACTTTTCACCAGCACTATTCCTTCCACACTGGTCTGGTCCCTCACGATCTCTCATATAGATAATGACAAAACCTCCAACTTCTACCCATGCCCACCTGGAGTCTATACTACACACAGCAACCAAAAGAATCATTTAAATTATATGTTATACATATAACTGAAAAGTTTCACAAAAAGTACTGATTTTTAGTACATGCAATTCACTCCAATATTTTCTATTTTATTACAT
>NW_007770688.1:5033-5672 GCF_000696425.1 Galeopterus variegatus | reverse complement strand
TGTAATAAAAAAGGCAAAAGATAACAAGTGTTGGTGAGGATGTGGAGAAAAAAGAACACTTGCACAATGTTGGTGGGAATGTACATTAACACAGCAATTATGGATAACAGCATGGGCATTCCTCAAAAAATTAAAAATAGAATTACCATATGTTCCAGCAATACCACTACTAGGTATATATTCAAAAGATATGAAATCGGTATATTGAAGAGATATCTGCACTCCCTTTTTATTGCAGCTTTGTTCACAATAGCTGAGATAGGGAATCAACTCAAGTGTCCATATGAATGAATGAAGAAAATGTGGTATATACAAGGGTACTCCAAAAAGTTCATAAAAAGATTCTTATCAACATTTAATTCTATTTTTCCATGAACTTTTTGAAGTACCCTCGTATGTACAGTGGAATACTATTTGGCCTTTAAAAAGAAGGAAATCCTGTCATTTGTGGCAACATGGATGAACCTGGAGGACACCATGTTAAGTGAAATGTCAGACACAGAAAGACAAATACATGATTTCGCTTATATGTAGAACCTAAAAAAGTAGAACTCAGAAGCAAAGAATAGGAGTCGGGTGGAGGGGTTGGAAAGATGATCAAAGGATTCAAAATTTCAGTTTAAATGAGAGGAATAAGTT
>NW_007770688.1:1488-3527 GCF_000696425.1 Galeopterus variegatus | reverse complement strand
AAAAAAATCTGAAAATTTACCAAATTCTATTGAGAGCCCCAAGGATGCCTACCAGGGTTCCAAATACTCATGGCTACTTATGAAATATAGCACTCATTAAACCAAAGGCCAGTATATCTAAAGATAGCCAGATAATTAAAGGTCCCATCAGCTTTCAGCTGCCTTCTCCTGACAACTGTCATTTCAACTGGAGTGGTACTTGGCAACAGCTAAAAAATCACCTTCTGTTAATTTAGCCTACCAGACGCAAGGCAGGGAATCTCAAAGGGAACTCTTTGGAAATCATTCGATTTTAGAGGGCCTTTGAAAGACTTCTCAATTTCATGTCACCACCACTTGTCTCCAATGCTTCTTCATCTCAGCATTCATTTTACTGTGTGCAAGATGCTAGGAAGCAAAACCAACAGGACAAACCCTTACTCCAGGCCCCAAGAAGTAAATGATCCCTGTGTTATGAAAATTAGTGGACTGTCTGTCACGGTTTTTAAATTAGGCTCTAGCATCTAATTTAGTTTTGGGGTGTTTTGCCTTGTGATTCTAATTTACATCACAGTTATTCCTGCCCTGGAGGATTCTAAGGTAACTATTTCATTTGTTTTGTTTTTCTCCCTTGCCCTGCAAGTCAGTCCTCATTTATCAGACTTGTAAATTTCCTACTGATTACACAATGAAGTTTAAGACAAATGGCTTGATTTAGTAACAACTCAAGTTCTCAACTTCTTTGTTTTAGGGGAGGAGCTGCAGATAACAAATGGAACCAGCCCAGAACAAAAGCTATTCAGAATAAACAATAATAAAACATTAATAAAACATATGCACTTTAATATAGAGACATAGAGTAAACCAAAGAATAGAGATTTTCATTAGTTTGATAATAGAAAAACAATGGTCTGAATGAAATCAACATAATTAGGTGACGTGCATAAGCTTCTGAACACACAAAATTGAGCATGTTTGTGTTCAGAGAATCACAATACTTTACAGTCCTTTCTGGATTATTGTGGTTATTTCTAAAACTCCTCTCCATAAAAAAGAATCATCTTTCTTCCTCCAGTCTTTCTCCTGAATTCTATCACAAAAATTTATTTTATTTGCTGTGGTGCCCATATCATCCAGTTCCCTAAATCTTCTCCTAACAATGTTTGACATTGCCCATGAATGACAGAGAAGCTCTCATCCAAACCAAACTCAACCAATGAAACTTTCCACAGCGAATCATATACCAATAGGTAAAGTCCAGGCATCTTATCAGCTATGCAGTTAGTTGTACTATTTGAGCTTATGGCATGAATATCATGACCTAAAAATGAATTTCACTTATGTTTGTAATGCATCATTATATTTGAGTTTTATATTGTAGTAGATCTGTTGAACTTTTGCTTAAATTAATATTACATTCATTCTGCATTTCTTGAATAATGAGCTAAAGGTAAGAAGGTGGCTATTAGTATCAAAAGAAAGGCAAAAGTCTTAGATTAAAAAATCTGTAATCAAAAATTCAAATCCTGAGCCCTCACCAGACCAGCAGATGGAAGGAAGCATGCTCAGGGACCTCAACAGCTGCAGGAAGCCCCTGCAGCTGCAGACACTGCTGCCACAAGGGTGGTCCACCACAGCCACCAGCACAGCCACTGCCACTGCAAGGGTACCTCACAGCCACAACAACAGCTACCAGTGTCATGCAGGTTACCCATAGACCACTTGATCGCATTGACAAAGGAGAGTCATCAGCAGAGTCTGGGGAAAGAGGTGAGTAAGTGAAGACCCATGATACATACAGTGGCAAAATCTACAGGAGGAATTACACTGCCAAATGTGGTAGCACACCTGGTTGTGGGAAGTACATGCACAACCCACATGACTGCCTATATCTGGGGAGAGACACATGCAGAATCCTCTGAGAGTGCAGAAACCAGGATACCCAAATAGAGTAAGGAAGAAAATTCCCAATCACCACCAACCCATCCCTCAACCAGGGGAAGCAAGGACCCAGAAGGAGCCTCTGCCTATAGGAAATAAGAAAGAGAAACTTCACCCAA
>NW_007770688.1:0-847 GCF_000696425.1 Galeopterus variegatus | reverse complement strand
GAAGCAAGGACCCAGAAGGAGCCTCTGCCTATAGGAAATAAGAAAGAGAAACTTCACCCAAGGTCACTCATTCAAACTGAGAAGCTCCAATGTAGCCTAGTCACCCATCAGGGTTATGGGAAACTAGCTGGGGTGCCAACAAGCCCACCCAGGATCACCCACCCTAGCCAAAGAGTGACAGGGCACACAGGCACCTGTCCCAAGAACTTGAGAGATTGGCCATGCCCCCAATGAAGCAGTACAATNACACAGGCACCTGTCCCAAGAACTTGAGAGATTGGCCATGCCCCCAATGAAGCAGTACAATGTCATTAACCTCAGCAAGGAATCACTAAGTGTCCCAGTGCCTAGGCCATAGAGGCCCTCACATGCAACACCAACACTGAATACAGCCAAAGTACCCACAGAAAGACTACACTACTGTAGTACACCCTTCAGACTAACATCAGACTTCTCAATGGAAACTCTACAGTCCAGAAGAGAATGGGATAATACATTCGAAATACTAAAAGAAAAAAACTCCTGCAAGCCCAGAATACTATACCCACTAAGGCTATCCTTCAGAAATGAAGGAGAAATAGAGTATTTCCCAGACAAACAAAAAGCTGTGGGAGTTCATCACCACATGACCAGCCCTACAAGAAATTCTCAAGGGATTCTTGCATCTAGAATCTGGAAAATGATAATCACTACCATGAATACACAAGAGAGAACAAAACCCACTGGTGGAACAAAAATACAAACAAGAAAGAGAAAGAAACTATACCTTACCACCTCGAAAAACCAACAAACACTGAGGACAAACAATAAAAGGGAAAAAAAGGTACATAAAACATTGAAAAAAAAA
>NW_007770687.1:5073-5673 GCF_000696425.1 Galeopterus variegatus | reverse complement strand
CTGTGACTTTCATACCACCCCACGTTGCTGTCTCCTGCAACATGGCTCTAGCCACTGCTATTGCTTGTAGCCATCTAAACTGACACTAGAGCTCTGACCAGGCCAGCCATTCACTGGATCTCTGCCAACACTTCTGCACCTGTCGGCTGGTCCATGAGTGGAACCCCTGCTGCAGTTGCCTGCAGTGCAGCAGCCATCGCTAGCAGCTGCCTATGCCAACACACCAGCCAGACCAGCCACACCCAAGACCCTGCTCAAGCAGCCTCAACAGCTCAACAGCCAGCTCAGCTCAGGGAAGCTTGTGGGTTTCCCTGCCATAGTTGTAGGCAGTGTGATTGCCACCACCACAGCCATCACACGGGCCCAACAGGCTGGGTGGGGGATTCCCTGCCAGCACTAAAGCAATAGCCACCCCATCTGGGCATAGAACCCCATGCTGCCACCACTTGCAGTGTGGCAGCTATAACCAGGGGCTATCCACACTGCGACACTAGCCAGACCAGCTGCACAAGGGACCCATGCCACCACATCAGCCAAATTGGCAATCGGTGGGATGCCCTGCTAATACTGAAGCAGTAGCCAGCCCAGCTGAGTGCAGAA
>NW_007770687.1:2557-3106 GCF_000696425.1 Galeopterus variegatus | reverse complement strand
CAGAAAAAGCATTTGACAAAATTCAACATCCACTCATGATAAAAACTCTTAAGAAATGAGGCACAGATAGAAAGGATCTCAACACAATTAAAGCCATATATGACAAACTGCCAATATCATCCTGTAGCTTCTGCCATACCAAAATTAACTCAAACGGATTAAAGACTTAAATATAGCACCTGAAACTATAAAACTCCCAAAAGAAAGCATAGGAGAAACACTTCAGGGTTAGGACTGGGCAAAGACTTTATGAATAAGACCCCAAATGCAAGGCAACAAAAGAAAAAAAAAAGGGATTATATGGTACTAAAATGCTTCTGCACAGCAAAGGAAACAATCAATAGAGTGAAAAGACAACCTACAGAATGTGAGAAAATATTTGCAAGCTATGCATCTGACACTGAATTAATATGCAGAATACACAAAGAACTCGAACAAGTTTACAGTAAGAAAACAAGTAACCCAGTTAAAAAATGGTCAAGGAGCTGAATAGGCATTTATCAAAGGAAGGCATACAAATGGCCAACAGACATGTGAAAAAATGCTTAA
>NW_007770687.1:0-1415 GCF_000696425.1 Galeopterus variegatus | reverse complement strand
CTGATTTGATCACCACATATTGTACACCAGTATTGATATTTGTTTCTGTACCCCACAAATACATATATATAAGCAATTATGTTTCAATAAAAAACCCATCTAAAATATATAAATAAATGAATAATTTTTAGCTCTTTAGAGGTCAGACTTATAGAAAAAAAACTTAAAAATAAAACAGTGAGAAAGATTAGCAATAATCACTGGTAAGAGGAAGGATATGAAATTCGGCCAGCGGATGGAGGCCCTCTTTTTTCTACATCATTTACTTGGATATATGATGTGCAAATGTGAAGACTTTCATTAAGTTGTATTTGTAAGATTTATACATTGTATGCATATTAAACCTCAATAAAAAAAAAATAAATTTAGAAAATAAAAACAAAACAAAACAAAATAAAATTACAGGGAACTGAACTTATTTCCTTATTCTGATATGTCTTCTTGTTCATAGTTATGCCCTAACCCAAAGTGTATTCAGTTTTCAGCTGCAAATTTGACAACATATCTTGTGATAGTTTGTTAATGACTTAGATAAAACCACAGAGAGAATATTTTTCCCTTCTTTCTTTCCTTCTTCCCATTTTTTCCTTCCTTCCTTCTTTTATTTCTTTATGTGATCAATTAATATTTTCACAAGAAGGAACTGGCTCTTTATACACACACACACACACACACACACACACACACATATACACATACATACAAAGGTATTTCACAAATTCATAGAAAAATAGAATTAAAGACAATACTAATCTTTCCATTAACTTTTTGAAGTATACTCCTATATACATATCTACTAATGTATTTTTATACATTACTAATGACATTAGGAAACGTAAAATCCTAACCTGAAGTTCAAATACCCAGCTACTGAAATACAAATGAGAGCCCTATTCTAAGAGTTTGCCAATGCAATAAAAGCTATCGGTACTACTTGGCTGTCCAATAAAAAGATTTTTGTGTTTCATAAGGTAAGGGTTTTTAGGCTCAGTACATCCCTATATTCCTTTAGCATGACATTGAAAACTTTAACTGTTCTATAGATGGTATTGAGCTTGCCATAAAATTATGTCTGTTTTAAGTTTTCAATTCCTTCTGTATATTTTCATTGATTAGCAAGAGAGGTCTTTGAATAGTTTCTCTAAAAAAGAAAAAAAACCCTAAGAACCCCAAAAGCAAAAAAAACAGATTCACTTACATTCTCCATGATCTCTTCTATGAATTATGACTTTGGAAATTAGAGATAAACAAACAAACAAATAAATAAATAAATAAATGGCTTAAAATGGCTTAGGAATAAGGAGGTAAGGGTTAATTAACATAATAAAATAATAACATTGTGATTAATAAAATGAATCTCATTTAATAACGGTGGCTGTCTATGTTGAAGATAAAATAACTGAAAATCAGTTTAA
>NW_007770686.1:5330-5673 GCF_000696425.1 Galeopterus variegatus | reverse complement strand
AAATTCTGGTGAAATCAGGTGTAGGGTGTACCCCCCAAAAGGACCTTGAGTCTGTGAGGGCCTCTGGTACCCAGTGGTCTCCACATTGGAACCTCCATAGGGACGGGATGGGGGCTGTTGGGGGAAAAGAGCTAACAGCCTGCTGATCACCTCTACCTGCTGGGAAAGAGGGATGAGACGGGCTGGACTAAGGGTTGGCAATGCGAAATGCCTCCCTCCTTTCTCACCTTTTAAAAACCCTTACTGCCTTTCCCTTCCAGATCCTGTGAGATTCTTTGTCCTTAATTCCAAGCACCAAGCTGTGAGTATTAGGATGTACACTGTCCCATGACAAAGCAAAACC
>NW_007770686.1:0-4821 GCF_000696425.1 Galeopterus variegatus | reverse complement strand
ACACTATTAAAATCTATGTACTGAGGCTCAGAATATTTAAGAAACCATTTGGAGATGAAGCCATTTGGGGCCCCTATTTATTTATTGGAATATGGCTTCCTAGAGGATTAGATTGATGAATGATTAATTGAAACTCTACAAAGACATTCTCAGTGGTGGCGGGGTACAGTGATACTCTTAGAAAGCCAGAGTCCAGTTGAATTCACAGCCTCTGCAGGCTAAATATCAAGGCTAGACCAGGTAAATCCAAGGCCCATTTAAGAAATTCCTGGCATCCTAGGGTACAAGAAATTGATCATTTTCATAAATTAGAAACCTGCAAACAGGCCCCAAAGTTAAAAAGCGACAGTCAAGGTCTCAACACATTCATGAGGACATTATAACATCATCGGGTGTCACCAGAGACTTAACAAACAATGCAAAGAGCTCACAATGAGTCCCCCAACAGTGTGATTAGGCTTCATAGGGCAGGTTCCACTGGTCACAGTCCTTTTCTTTGTAAAGTAGACAGATTCAGGCATCTTATAGTGATGCTGTGCAAATATGCAATCATGTCTATAAAAATTTCTCAACAAACTGCTGAAATGATTGGATAGCTCAGTCAAATAAGGAAGGTTTGGAAGAACTGAAATTCCATGCACTTCCCAATAACAGTCTTTACTTTCTTGAACTGAGACCTATCTATATATGTTCTAAATTCCTAATCAACTAACATTCTCCCCCCTCCTTTCACCTTTTTGGTTCTTTCAATGCAATAACTTGCACAAAGAGTCCTTTAGTTTCCTTAGCAACTGTTTGAAATTTATTTGGTTATCAAAATAAGCTGAGCCTGCATGCAGCAATTTGCATGGTTCATACTGATGGGCAATTTTGATTTCATTGCAGAAAGAAGAAAATGCTATCCCTAGCCCACCAATTGAACCATCAGAAATGCTTATTTATTCAATGCTTTTTACCTCTTCCCCATTAATGCATAACACAAGTTCTTGTGGCTTACTTAGAAAAGCTGCTATATCTGGTTTCTGTCCTGTGACAACCTGAAATGGTTATAGCCACTTTGAAAATACAGTATGAATTGTAGTTGATTTTATTCTCAAAGACATAATGAACATTTACAATATGGGGATTATCATATATTCAATGTGTATAACTAAGAATATATATTCTTTTAAAATATTTAAAAATATGCCAAACCTTTGCAGAATCTATGGGGGTGGGGGGGGGGAATGTTAATTAGCCTGGATTTCTGGGGTTTTAACAGCTGATACAGCATGGCTTAGAATTTGAGTGGACACCAGAAGGGAACTAACATTTGCTGAGTGCCTCTTCACCATTAGGCTTTGAAAGGATAGGTATTATTATTCCTCTATCCTATTTGCATGAGAAAACTAGGGCCAAAAATGTTGGAGTAACCAGCATGAGTTAACAGAGCCAATAAAAGGCAGGGTCAGGATTCAAATCCTGGACATCTGGCTCCAAGGCCCATTTACCCTCTTTCTACCACACCCACTGCTCCTCCGTCATTGTGGAGCAGGGGCTCTAATCTTATTTCTGGAATCAGCTCTCCTCTCTGTTACCCTCAGAAGGGATGAAAAATATGCACTCACATCAGGGTTAAAGACTTTTCCCCTTGAGATATGTCTAAGGAACTAGATTTTTAACATCACAAGGAAAAACATAAACTGAGTAGACATTAGTTTGACCAGGGCAAAAGAAATTAAGAACCACATGGTCTCACATAAACTATAGGAAGCTTTGTCCTCTGTTTTTCCAGACTGATGTATTTTTCGTTACAGTAATTGCTTTTGATGCTGACCGCTTTCCATTGCTGCACTGCATTTAAGGGGTTTGTAAACAGGATTTCCATTTGCATCAGTAAAGACAGATAATCCCTTTAAGCAAAAATACTCCAATTAAAATAAACCAATAAGCTGGTGCATTTTTATTTTGTCTCTTATCTGCACCTCCTGTTACTTGGAAAAAACAAAACAAAACCTAAACAACCCACAAACTAATTTCATTAGAGTAGGAGATTTCAGATAGATCCAACTCCTGTTTAAAGAATGTTTGACAGAGATCATGGAGGGAAGAAAATACATTTTGTTAAATAGGACTCTTTACCAATTCCTTGAGGGTTAAACTAATTTTATATCTACATGTGTATGAGCTGATGTAAAGATACTCTTCACTTTATGGTGTTCACCTATGACATCTGACACTGTAAACTGATGTGGGCAATCAAAGCCAACAGGCAGGACCATGGACAGGGCCAACTGGAAAAAAATTCTGAAGAATCACCTGGTTAGTTGTATGATGATCTATTACTAATCTCAAATGTAGAACTTACAAATTAGAATGCACCTTAGAGAGAATGTAGCTCAATATCATCCTTTTGAAGAGGAGGGAAACGAAGCCCAGAAAGTGTGTTCAAGGGATTTGCTTAAGGTCACACTACAGTTCAGTGGCAGCAGCTGGAATTGAACTCAGGACTCCTGACTTCTAGCCCAGAGCTCTTCCCAAGGCCCCATTCATGCTGTCTCCCTCCATAGTCTATTAAGGGGCAAACAAAGTGTAAATTATTCAATGTTTTTTTTTCCTTTTTGTCTTTTTTACTGACCAGTAACGGGATCGCAACCCTCGGTGTTGCGCCCGCACCGCGCTCAGCCAGTGAGCGGGAACCGGTCTCCACATGGGATCCGAACCCTCGGCGGGAGCGCCGCCGCACTCCCAAGCGGCACACTCTCCAGTGCGCCACCAGGCCAGCCCAATTATTCAATGTTTTAAGGCTTAAAATCTTTGCAAAGGAGAGGACTGGCTTTGCCCCTCAAATAGTGGGCAGAGATTCTGGTTTGGCTCTGTGGAAATGCCCCCAGTTCTCACTTCCCTTGCAGATGACCATAGATAAAGAGTTGACTTTGGCCTTCAGGATCATCATCTCAGAGGTCATGAGTAGATACTCTAACCAAGCATATGCCACCCTGTTAACCAAACTTATAGCTGGAAGGCAATTCCTTGAAAGGACAGAGAGGCTCAGAAGACATGATTCCAAAGTTAACTGAGATAAGAAGAAAGAAGATGTAAGCAGTGAAGGTTGGGGGCAGCTGTAGCCACTCTGTGTCTGAGGGGACACCAGAGGGATAAAGCAGGTCACAGCAGATGCAGGAGATGGGGCAGCCACACTGCCCAGAATGACAACCAGGCTGGCCTCTTAGCTCAGACATCTTTCCTGGTGCCAATTTTTGTGAGTCTGTGCCACTCTTGGCTGACAGTGAAGGAATCTGTGTCCATAGCATGTTAGAAAAACCCCTAAGAAATTCAGAACATGGGTCTATGAATGTCCTGTTCAAAAATACCAAACCTCAAATGCCACCACCACTTCCCTCATTGATAGAGAAATGCCTGTGTCTTATTGTACAATAGGATTTCACATCCACATCTCTTTCAGGGTCTTGTAACCTTGGGGTGAGTCAGGTAGGAAAGCTTACGATACAGCAGAAGCTCTGAAGTCAGACCTGGGCTCATATCCCAGACTCCACCATTTACTGGCTGTGTGACTCTGGCCAAGTCACTTAATGTGATCCTTAGTTTTTGCATCTAGAATGGGTATGAATAATTATACTTACCTCACAGGATCTCTGTGAGGATTAACCGTGAAATGCTCTTGACAAAAAGCTTTGAGAAAAACATGCTGCCTAAACACTAATGGTTATTGTTTTTATTGCAGATGAGGAAATGAGCTCAGGAAAATTAAGCGGCTTGCTTAATCACATGGTTGGTAAGTGCTAGACCACCCGAATTGGTGTTTCCATTAAACCACAAGGGTCCAAGAATCTTTTTTCATTACAACACACCCTCTGCCCACCTCAGCACACCCCACTCCCACAGATGCCTATTCCTCCCATGAGGTTTCTCCAGAAGAGCTTGTCTTGACCCCACATAGAGATGGCCACCCCAGCAGTGTGAAAACCCAGAATGCTTCACTCATGGCATGGGATGGGATACCAGTGAGCACCAGGAACCCTGCCCGAGCCCTGCTATGAGCTCTGAGTGACAAGGAACTGCGATGAAGACACAGGTGGACTGGCAGCCGGCATGGAGTGCAGAGGGATGGAGGAAGCACCAGAGTATGGAGCTGTGAGCCGGGCACATGACGCGAATGACGGAGGCCTCCTCGGTTCAAAGGCCGACACAGAGGACTCACGACACGGACAACGCAGCAACCCTACCTTCTGTGGCTCCTTTGCCTTTCCTGTCAGGGGTCTCTAAGCCAGTGCCCCCTGAGGGATACAGGGAGACGTCCGTTGGCACAGGCCAACTGCTGGCTGTGTCCTCCGTGATCTCATACATCTGCCCCTCCATCGGCTGCAGGTGCCAGTTTAGGCCAAACAGGTGCATGGCTGTGGTGAGCAATGAGAAAAGTCATCTTTTTCTGCTGGAGGTGGAAATGGGACTCCCAAGCCATAAGGGAAAGGGGGGTGGGGTGGGCAACGTGGGCATTCAGTTCACTTCAACAAACAGCCCCTGAAGAGAGTTCTTGTAGTGCCAGGCCCTGCACAGAGGACTGGGGGCACAGAGATGCCCTGCCCTCGAGGGGCTCACAGTCTAGTGGAGCTGGGGGTGGGGAGAATGGGGGGGCTCAGGAGGTCTTGGCCTTTTGCTTTGGAAGATAAATACCAATCTAGGGGGGAAAACTGCAATTTATATTACAAAGAGTTAATTTCCTTAATATAAAATAACTTCTACAAATAATAAGCAAAACCCAACAACTCAATAGGAAAACAGGCATGGAATATGAACAGACAGTTCACAGAATAAGAATAG
>NW_007770685.1:5002-5674 GCF_000696425.1 Galeopterus variegatus | reverse complement strand
TTCCCTTCAACATGATGATTTCCATTCCTTTGGGTATATACCCAGCAGTGGGATTGCTGGACTGTATGACAGGTCTATCTGTAGTTGTTTGAGGAACCTCCATACTGGTTTCCATAATGTCTGTACAAATTTACACTCCCACCAACAGTGCAGGAAGGTTCCCTTTTCTCCACATCCTTGCCAGCATTTGTTACTCTATCTTTTTGATATTAGCCAACCTAACTGGAGTGAGATGATATCTCAATGTGGTTTTGATTTGCATTTCCCTAATGATTAAATATGTTGAGCATTTTTCATGTACCTGTTGGCAATTTGTGTGTCTTCCTCTGAAAAATGTCTACTCAGCTCTTTTTCCCATTTTTTAATCTCCATCAAAATACCAATGGCATTCATCACAGAAATATAAAAAACAATCCTAAAATTCATATGGAACAACAAAAGACCCCAAATAGCCAAAACAATCCAGAGCAAAAAACACAAAACAAAACAAAACAAAAAAAACAGAGGCATAACACTACCTTACTTTAAATTATACTACAAAGCTATAGTAACCAAAATAGCATGGTACTGGCATAAAAACAGACACATGGGCCAATGGAACAGAATAGAGGACCCAGAAATCAACCCAGGTACTAACAGCCAACTGATCTTTGACAAAGGCACCAAGAACAT
>NW_007770685.1:0-3956 GCF_000696425.1 Galeopterus variegatus | reverse complement strand
TGGGATCCGAACCCTCGGCGGGAGCGCCGCCACGCTCCCAAGCAACGCACTGTAGCAGTGCACCACCGGGCCGGCCCACAACTTTTCTAAAAAGCAACTCTTCAGCGTGTTTGAGGAAATCGTAAAGTAACTTTTGATTCATCGGTTCTGCTTTTGTGAATGATTTCTATGAAAATAATAAAAAATGCTTTCGATGATTTGTGAACATTTTATTCATCAACTCAATATCTAATATCCACTCTTCCCCAAACAAAAAAACCAAAGGTAAATTTAACTTCAGTGCCCAGTAATAAGTGAATGACTAAAAATATTGCATTGGTGGTCAGAGAGCCCAGCCATGCAGCTGGTCAAGTCACAGAACACTTCAGGTCTCAGTGTAACCACCTCTAAGATGGAGTTAATAATACTTCCCACATAAACTTAGAAGGATTAAATAAAATTTTATACATAGAACACACAGCAAAGTTCACAATAACAAATCAATGCCTAACAGATACCTATGTATACATACAGTATTTTATAGATTATGTAGCCAATTAAAATAATATACAATATCAAAAATTATATGAGAAGAAAATGCATCTGATAAATTGTTAAACAAGCACAAACTATATTTATGGTGTGATTTTCATATTATAATGTATCCATGCTTAGAGGCATACATTAAGGCAGCGCTGTTCCTCCATGTGGTCACTGCATTACAGGACTTGGTTATTTTAGCACTTATACATTTTTTGTTTGTTTTAAAATTATCTATTTAATGTAAATGTTTTCATGTAAATCAGAGTCAGTCCACTTTTCTTAAGGGCCAGGTTTCCTGGGTCTTAAGGTCTCTGTCTTCACTGCTGAGCTCTGCCACTGTAGCAAGGAGACAGCCACAGACGCAAACCTCACTCACAAGAGCAGGGCCAGCCAACACTAGCAGACCCAGCTCATGATGCACTTTAAGTTTTAAAAGTAAAGTGTTTAAGGTGAGGTAGCAAAATTCAAGCAAAGAGAGGAACTTTCCTGTCAGCGGGGCTGAGATGTAGAAGAAGAAAGCTGCACGACGCTGTACAGGCAAGAGAAAAGAGAACGATTGTGGAGGAAGACAAACAGCAGGCCCTCAAGGGTGACGGAAAAAGAAAAAAAGAGAGAGCAAACTATATGCTCATACCTTTTATCTGAATGGGTTTTGTTGCAAAAGCTTTGGATCATTTCCCACGGCACGTTGAGGTAGCTGAAGTTCTCCAGGCGACTACAAAGCCAGGGGAGAAAGCGAGGTCCCTGGAGCTTGGGCAGAGGAGGCCGTGGGCTCACTGCCACCTCCATCAGGGGGTAACCTCTCAGCACCCCCACCAAGGGCCACCCGGCCTCTGCTCACCCTGGCATGCTAATGCCTCACTCTCTTTGAATAATTCTGAGTAACAGAAATAGTGAGTGGAAATCTCCCACCTGCTAGCTTTCATTGTGAACTCAGAGCAAGTCCGGAGGTGCCAAGCCCCTCTGCCCCATTTCAGATTTTAGTTGTCTGAAGCCACGATCATAACCTTTGTTTCCATTTATAGAAACCCTGTTATGGACGGAATGTGTCCCTCCCAAAATTCATGTGCTGAAATTCTAACCTCCACTGTGATGGTATTTGGAGGAGGGGCCTTTGAGAGGTGATTAGGTCCTAAGGGTGGAGCCCCCATGAATGGCATTAGTGCCTTTGTAAAAGGACCCAGAGAGCTCTCTTGCCCTCATTCTGCAATGAGAGGACACAGGAGAAGTCTGCAACTGAGAAGAGGGCCCTCACCAGAACGCACCCCTGCTGGTACCCTGACCTTGGACTTCCAGCCTCCAGAACTGTGAGAAAGAAATTTCTGTTATTTGTAAGCCACCCCATCCATGGTATTTTGTCATAGCAGCTCAAACTAAGACATTCCGAAAGCACAGTTTTTCTAGAGCAGAAGTTGCAAATTGGAGGTTTATGCCTGGTTCGACCCACTGAATACTGTAAAATCATTAAACTGAATGAGCAAAAAAATCTTAAAAATCATAAAATTTCTCTTAAAAATTCCAGCCTTTTGGTTTTCTTAGAAAAAAATCTGAAGAACCAGCAACACTAAATCACATCCCCACATGTCAACAGCTGGCTGGAAGCCAAGTAGCCACCAGCATGAGCCCTTGGCCCACCAGTCCCCGACACAAAAACAGAAGCCCTCTCCACCTTGCTCAAGTCCCCACCTGCCAGGGGCCCAAGGACATCTGAGCCTCCTGCCCAGCCCTAAAATGAGCTGGCAAAGGGTGCTGCAGGGACTGAGACCACAAGCTCAGAGACAGGTTCCTGTCCTAGGTTTAACAAATGCCAGTTCTGTGACCCTGGGAGACAGGCTGCTGTAAATGTGTTTCACCATGTGGAAAATAAGGGGGTTAAATGGGATGCGGCTTAGGTTCTTCAGCCAGACAGCATTCTATGAATCTATAAATGGCTTAGCTAATTTTCAAATCTCACTGAGCTCATTGCCTGAAAAATGCCTGAGGTCATGAGTTCCACCTGCTAATAGCACTTTGAAAAAATAGATTTGATAAGTAAAATATCTGGATCCCTCAAAAGCCATTTGCAAATTGATAAGATGCACTAAATGTGAAAATATAGCCGCTCACTCTTTTCTGTCTCTAAAATGAAAGGCAAGAGTTTTAACAATTAAGAAAAAATTCCTACCACAAAGTTGAATATTTAGTAGAGACAAATGAACACTTAAAAAAGGGAGGGGTCAGGACCACGGAATGAAGGTTTCCCGTCTTACAGTTTGAAACTTTCCCCAGTTCCTTCCCACTCCCAACACCTGCAGATACAGTTTGGGTTTAGATCTGTTTATTTCTCTTGCCATAACCCCTCAACTTTCTCTGTACAGCTGAAATGATTTATTCAATGCTTTCTCCAAGAAACTAAAAAAGATTCTAGATTACAGTGATAAATGCCATTTACCCCAGAGCAGGTCACAGAGCTCTGGGGGTGGGGCCTGACCTTCTTGCTCCCTCCCCAACCCACAGCCCAGCCCATCTGAAGGCTATGGTAGCCCCGTTCCATAGCGTGAGGCCAGCAAGTGGCTGCAGCTCGCAGTCCACCCCAGCCCAGCTTCCTGCTGATGATGTGCACCAACTGTGCCAGGCACTTGGCCTTGGGTCCTGAGTAGGCGGAAACCACAGACATTTGAATTTCAGGCAGAATGTCCCTTGACACAGCTGTTTACTGAAGTCTATATGGAACACTTAGATGAAAAGTGCTCCCGGCTCCAGATGATTCTCTGGATCACTAGGGGGAAAAAAAAAAAAAAGGAGATCTGTAGCAAAGCTTCAACTCATGAGGGAGCATGTCCTAGGGCAGTGGGCTCTCAGGTACAGGCCCAGTGCCTCGGCCCTAAGGTGCCTAAGGTCAATCAATGGCAGGAGCATTCGGTTTTGGTAAAATTGAGTTTAATCCAAGAATGGATTTCTGAGCCCTGACAAGGGTAGTGTTCTGTTTAACGACCAAACTCTGAGAAGCCCCAGGGGAAGCATATTGTAAATCTGAGGCTCTCACACTAAGCTGTGTGAAGACAAGAGATGTGGGTGGGGACTCACTCCCCATGGTGACAGTGCCAGCCCAGGGCCTGGCAGGGACAGGTGCTCCACAAATAGTGTGGAAAATAAAACAGTCACCCTCACAGGCACAACTTTTTCAATCTGCCTTCTCAGATTAGATGTTTCTCCACTGCAGGCATTTAATTCCACGTGGTGTTCGAACATTTTCACCTTAAACAGTAAATAGACTTTTGTCTAGATGGAAAAATCCCATACACACAAAACATAAATACTTGTTTCATAATAGAAGCTCAAGAAATGTTTCCTGAGTGAATAAGCAAGTGAACATTACTTTGAAAGAATTAACCAGAATTTTAAAGAAATATATGCATGTGTTTACATATCTCACATATGTATGTATATATATA
>NW_007770684.1:1556-5674 GCF_000696425.1 Galeopterus variegatus | reverse complement strand
ATGGTTCCACGTAATTTAGTTTACTCAATAGCCAAGTGACACAATCCTACATACTGATGTCACAGTTCGTAAACTGTATTTGCAATAACACTAATCATGAACCACTGGATTGTTTGCAAATAAACAAAATTACAAATATTAAAATCTCATGGACCAAGAAGCTATAATTGCAACAGCAGTAAATCCAGCCAGGCTCAGCATGATATCACAGACAAAAGAAATAAACTCAGACTTTAAAAAGCCAATGAATAAAACATCTTTGAGAAAGCAATTACGGACAAATTACATTACACAACATATATAATAAATCTTAAAAATCCTCTTTATTCATCTCTTCTAATCTCAGACCTCTAAGCACTAATAACTTTCTTTTTCTATTCCTACCCCAATTCCTGTCTCATTTCCCCTTCCTCTCCCCAGTCAGATCTTTTATTTTTTCTCAGAGTAGCATAATGTACTTTCTTATGTCAAGTCATCTATAGCCTTCTCTGGGCTTCTTCAAATTTACATTTTGACCTATTTTCTTTTTAGCACAATAGTTCAGTAGCTAAGCAAAACAAGACAAAAGATTTTCCTAGGAAGAAAGAGACAAGAACATGGTCAAAAAATACAATTGCACTTTAATATTTTTGTTCCCATTGATATGTATAACAGTACCAATCATTATTATAACAAATCAAGCATTTCCATTGTCCTACAATCCATTCAAGTATTTGTCCCATATAAAAATATTTTACATAATCATAATTCTTCAATGAATTTTTATTCTGCTTTTTAAACACATATACTTTGCGTGTTCCCCCTTATTCATACTTAATTCTTTTTTTAAAATGTATTACTTTATTAGAAAATTGGTATATGTTTGTTACAGAAATATTAGAAAATGCACACAAGCAAAAAGAAGAAAAATTTTAAAACAACTATAATCTCATCCATTCAGACACCACCACTATTAAACTCTTGTCCATCGCTTAGCCAATGCAGTAAGATGAGAAAAATAAAAGGCATCAAGATTGAAAAGGAAAGTAAAACTGTTATTTTTCATAGAATATAATGTGTACATAGAAAACCCTAACCACAAAAACTAATAAATGTATTTAGCAAGGCTATGGGAGACAGGTGAATAAACAAAAATTTTTTCTATATACCATCAATGAACATTATAATTAGCATTTATAACAGCATCAATAAGATCAAAAATCTATGAATAAATCTAAAGGAACATGTGAACTATAAAATGTACACTGAAAATTATAAAATGCTGACAGAAAGTAAACAAGCCCTAAATAAATAGGTAGATATATCACATTTTGTATACCATGGAATGGAAGACACAATATTGTTAACATGTCCATTCTCCCCATGTTAATCTATAGATTGCATTACATCCTTATCAAAATTCAGGCAAGCTTTTTTTTAAAGAAATCAAAAAGCTGATTCTAAAATCCATACAGAAATGCAAAGGGTCTACAATAGCCAAAGTAATTTGGAAAAAGAACAAAGTTAGATGTTTATACAACCTAATTCTAAGACTTAGTAAAATGTAATAGTTATCAATACAGTATGGTGTTGGGGTTAGAATGTACAAATCAACAGAAAAGAAAAAGACCAAAATTCTAGAAATAAATCCACGTATACATCATAAGTTCATTTTTTTTCTTTTTTTATTCTCTCAGATATCAATGTGTCTTGGTGGTTAGTTCATTTTCAAATAAAAGTGTTAAGTCACATCACTGGTAAAAAGACAGTCTTTAAAAAAATAATGCTGAAACAACTGGACATCTATATGAAAAAATTAATCTCAACCATTACCTCACATCACACATAAAAATTAATTTGAAATGGATTATACGCCTAAATCAAAAAGGCAAAATTATAAAGTTTCTTGATGAAAATGTAGGAAAATATTACAATACCCTTGGAGTAAAGATTTCTTGGACAGGACACAAAAAAGTACTAATCAAAAAAGAAACACTTGGGCTAGCCAGTTAGCTCACTTGGTTACAGCATGGTGCTGATAATGCCAAAGTCATGGGTTTGGATCCCCATACTGGCTAGCCACAAAAAAAAAAAAAAAGAAAGAAAGAAAGAAATACTTGATGATTAAAAGACACCATTGGGAAAATGAATAATCAAGCCACAGCCTAGGAAAAAATATTAACAGTACATAACATGACAAAAGATTCTTATCTAGAATATATAAAGAACCTGACAAATGAACAATTAAAAGATAAATACAATTTTT
This sequence comes from Galeopterus variegatus, assembly GCF_000696425.1. NCBI lineage: Eukaryota > Metazoa > Chordata > Mammalia > Dermoptera > Cynocephalidae > Galeopterus > Galeopterus variegatus. The sequence continues at coordinate 3,429 of NW_007770684.1, read as the reverse complement.
TTAAAATGTGCAAAAGACTTAGACAATTCACAAAAGATATGTGAATAACCAATAAGCACGTGAAAAGGTGTTCAGTATCGTCACTCATCAGGGAAATGCAAATTCAACAATGACAGACCCAGTGCACACCCACTAGAGAGGCTAAAGTCAAAAAGACTAATACCACCAAATGCTGGCAAGGATGTGGAACAACTAGAACTGTCATAAATCGCTGGTGGGAGGGTAAAAATGGTACAACCACTGGAGAATTGACTGGCATAATCATATATCTACCCAGTGACCCAGAAATTTCACTCCTAGATATTTATGTAAGAAAATGAAAACATACTCCTACATATTGCTCAACAATACAAAGGAATGAACTACTGCTATACACAATGTGGATAAACCTCAAACATATTATGCAGAGCCAGATGAAAGAATATATATACTGTATGATTCTATTTATATGAAAGTACAGAATAGACAAAAGTGATCTACGTAGTGATAGAAGTCAGAACAGTCATCACCTTGAGGGATACAAAGAAACTTTCTGTGGTTATGAAAATGTTTTGTATCTTGTTTTAGTGATTACATGGGTATATAAAATAGTAAAAACTCACTGAACTGAACACTTAAAATCTGTGCATTGTATTGTTTCTTAATTATACTTCAATAGATATATCAACAAAAAAATATTAGACTATGACTTGGCCAGTTTGGGCTACTATAACAAAATACATTAGACTGGGTAATTTATAAACAACAGAAATTTACTGCTCGCAGTTCTGGAGGCTGGAAAGTCCACGATCAAGGCACCAGCAAGAATCAGTGCTTGGTGAGGGCCCTGATCCTCATAGATGTCACCTTCCGGCTCCCTTCAACCTCTTCTATTAGGGCAATAATCCCATTCATAAGGGCTCTGTTCATGACTTAATCACCTCCTAAAAGCACCACCTCTTAATACTGTCACATTGGCCGTTAAATTTCAACATATGAATTTTGGGGACATATTCAGGCCACAACAGACTAGATAAAAATCTTAGTGACCTTGGGTTTGGCAAAGATTTCTTAAGTATGACACAAAAACCACGAGAAAAAAATAAAAGATAGAAAAAAAAAATCAGCACATTGGACTTCATCAAAATTTGATACTTTTTCTCTTCAGGCTGGCCAGTTAGCTCAGTTGGTTAGAGCATGGTGCTGTTAACACCGAGGTCCAGGGTTCAATCCCTGTACCAGCCAACTCCCCCTCCTTCAAAAAAGGAACTTTTTCTCTTCAAAAGATATTGTTAAGAAAAGGAAACCACAGGCTGGAAGAAAATATCTGCAATACAAACACCTGACAAAGAACTTTTATCTAGAATATATACACATAAAGAAAAAGAACTCTTACAACTCAATAATGAGACAAACAATGCCCTAAAAAAAAGACAAAAAATTAAACAGACACTTCACCAAATAAACATACGTAAATCATTATTCATTAAATAAATGCAAATTAAAACTGCAATGACTTATCACTGCACACTCAGTAGATTGGCTAAAATTTAAAAGACTGACTGCCCTTCCCTCCAAAAAAGACTGACCGTACCAAATTTTGGCAAGGATATAGACCAAATGTAATTCTCATAAACTTCTGATAGAAATATAAAATGGTACAACCACTTTAGAAAACATTCTTGCTGTATCTTAAAAGTTAAATATACACCTACCATATGACCCAACCATCCTACTCGTAGGTACTTATCCTACATAAATGAAAACATATGCCTTCACAAAGACTCACACACATAGGTTCATTGAAGCTTTATCTGTAAAAGTCCAAAAGCGGACACTACCCAAATGTTCATCAAACTCTGAATGGATAACAAATTGTGGTACGTCCATATAA
>NW_007770684.1:0-1201 GCF_000696425.1 Galeopterus variegatus | reverse complement strand
TATTCACTCACATATACATTCATAGAAGACAGGTTTGTACACATACATACGTATATATCTATATATATGTAAAGACAGTATCACATGTGAGGATCAAGTGAAATAAAAGCTATAAAGGACTTAGTAATGTCCAGAAGCTAGTAAACACTTAATATTAGACCTTAGTTCTTTTTAATTCTGTAATAAACTATTTTTTACTTAACAATACATTATGAACATCTTTCCAAAATATACATAGATCTACCAAATCTAGCCAATTCCTTACTGCTATGCATTTATATTGTTTCCAACATCGCCTATTACAGTTATAAAAAATCCATCTTTGATTTATTTTGGTACATATGCAATAAAGATTTCTTTTCCAGATTTGGTTGCTCCAATACCATTTATTGAACATAATGTATTCTAAAAACCACCTATTTTCATATATTATTCCTGAAAATCTGTTTTAAAAGTTAATTTCTAAAAGACAACAAAGAGATTCACATGTCATAAGGCAGGAGGTAGGGAGGAAGGACTCCACCAATCATTATATCAGCCCAGGACTGGGAAGCTGAACTCAGCAGTTCTCTTCCCAAAGAACACCTACCACCCCTACACCAAGCCCACAGATTAGTACAGTCAAATTTTTAAAATTCTCCACCAGAAACACAAGGTAGGTTTCAAGAGCACAGATGAAAGAGTCCTTCTCCTCCAGTCACTGCAGCACAAACTGAGTAAGATCCCTTCTGGCTATTCTCTGCACTCATAGGTGACAACCTGGACAAGCCTCCCCANGACACTACCCAAATGTTCATCAAACTCTGAATGGATAACAAATTGTGGTACGTCCATATAATAGAATACTACTTAGTGATGAAAAGGAAGGAGCTACTGATATAGCCAACATACATGAATTCCCAAACAATTATGCTGAGTTAAAAAAGCTAGACCAAAAACATATATGCTGTGTGACTCCATTTATATAGAATTCTAAAAAATGCAAACTAATCCATAGTGACAGAAAGCAGATCACTGGTTCCCTGGGGACAACAGCACAGAAGTGTAAGTGGGATAAGAAGAGGAAAGAGGGAGGAATTAAAAGGGCACAAAAAACTCTTGGGGGTGATGAATATGTTTATTATACTCATATTGACTATGTTGATAACTTCATGGGTGTGTGTCTAAATGCCTACATCGATCAAATTGCACACTTCAAGTA
>NW_007770683.1:0-5674 GCF_000696425.1 Galeopterus variegatus | reverse complement strand
CTGCAGCCCTGGTTGGGGATGGGGACTGCTATGCTTTGGAGCCACATGTGTCAGTCCCCCCACTGGGCCATGGCTATGCAAGGCAGGCCGGCCGCCCACTAAGTAGGGATTCTCAGCTTCGTGGTTTGGTTCGAACAAGAGGAAGAAAATGCAGGGAAGGGGTGTGGTCCGCAGGCCCACGCTGGGCCCTCCAAGCCTGTGTCCCTGAGATTGCTGTCAACCTTCTGGAAAGGTCCAGGGCATTTACAGCTTCTGCTCACACCCGGTATCCGGAGCCTCATGATCTCACTAAACGCAACCTCAGCCCGGCAGTGGACCTGCTCTCCTTGCACATCAGAAGTGGCCAGATGCCCAGCTGACCCTGAATCTGGAAACTTCTGCACTCAGAAACCTGGATTCTGCTCCCCAGCCAACACTGCAGAGGCTGGGTAGAAAAACACATTCTGATTCTCGGTGTGGGAGGAAGAGACAGGCCACCCGTCCTCAGCTGTGCTGCCACTCACTGAGCCACAGAATCCACTGGACTGGCGGGGGCCTGGGGAGAGAGGGCTGTGAGGCAAGAGCAGGTTTCCATGGAAGTGGGATCCAGGCCTGGAAGGGCCTTCTCAGCCCCCGCTGAGCCCCCTGCCCAGCTCCCACTGTGGAGGGTCCCTCCACCATCTCCCCTCCCCCATCTCCCCCCATCCCAGGCTGGACTAGCCCCTGGAGGGCTTGCCCTGCAAAGCGCTCAGTGACTCCGCCCTTTCTTTCCTCGCTGACCCGACCAAATGCACAGGAACTCTATGAGCAGATGCAGCAAAGTCCCAGAAGATCAAGCTGCTGCCCAGAGTCACCCAGCTATTTTGAGGGCAGGTGCAGCTCCAACTCCTGCCCACTCTCTGACCCCCCCCAGCACCAGGTCAGATGGCACCTGCAGCGCTCGCTCTGGTCCCCCCCTCCCGGGCAGCAGGCACCCCAACCTGTACCTATGCCACTGCCCAGAGGGGGCCACATTCCCCTCAGCCCCTTGGCCTGGGGCCTCTCTGCCCAAGTCCTCCCACTGCCCTGATAAGACCTGGCTTTCAAGTCCACACCCAGCCGCTTGGCCTGGGACATGTGTCACTCTCACAGACTTCCTTTTATCACCACAACCCTGCGGAGCGTGCGTACAAGCCCCTTTTGTTCACAGCTGGGTGCTATGGTTTGAATGTGGCGTCCCAGCTTGGCCTGGGACATGTGTCACTCTCACAGACTTCCTTTTATCACCACAACCCTGCGGAGCATGCGTACAAGCCCCTTTTGTTCACAGCTGGGTGCTATGGTTTGAATGTGGCGTCCCGTCCAAAATTCACGCTGAGACCTCATCACCAAGCTTATGGTATTGGAAGGGGGATCTCCGGGAGGTGGTTAGGTCGTGAGGGCCCCCACCTCGTGAATGGATTAAGGCCCTTGTAAAAAGGGCTTGTGGGAGTAGATTTGCTCTTTCCCACTCTAGCTATGTGAGGACGCAGCAAGGTGACCCTCACCAGACTCTATGCTAGATCTTGGACGTCCCGGCCTCCAGAACGGTGAGAAAATAAATATCTTTTCTTTATAAATTACCCAGTCTCAGATATTATGTTATAGCAACCCAAACAGACTAAGACAATGGAGAAACAGGTTCTGATCTGCCCAAAGACCCCCCAGGCATCAATGCTCACCGCCTTCCTGACCTCCAGCCACACAGCTCCTGCACAAGCCACCAGCCACCAGCCCTCTCCCTTCCTAACCTGCAGGCAGCCCCTGCAGAGGCAGGGTCTGGTGCCACCCACCACCCCAGCAGGTCAGGGGCCCTGGGGTCCCCCATATGATGAATGGCTCTAGCAGGAAAGGGAGGAATCTGTGCCCCCTCCCCCTGCCCCACACCCACAGTCAAATGGTGGCTTCTCACCGCTCCAGCTTCCCTTCTGAGAGGGTCCAAGCTCCTGGAGGAGCTTCGTATCCTTCAGACGCTCCCGAGTTCACAGGTCATCCTAGCGCTTTGCCACTTGGGGGGAAGTCAGCACCGGAAATGTGAGTGGAGTCAGCAACAGGGCAGAAGCCCGGGGACCAAACATAGGGCTCAGGGGCTTGCATCTAGCACGATGCTCCCCCTTCCAGGCCTGTTTCCTCCTCTGCTGATAGAAGAGAGACCAAGTCACCTCCAGTTCTCCACGTCCGGCCATCTTCTTGTACTTAATTTTCCAGCTGATTACATGAGTCAGAGCAAAGCAAGCAGAATGAGGAGGATGAAAACAGACAGTCCTGCACTGGGATGCACCCCGTGCACACGCCCTGGGATCAGTCCAGAACAAAAGCTCTTAAAATACGGCCAGGCGCAGCAGAGGCCAACCCGTGCCATTTAAGCAGAGAAGGAACAGAAGGTGCTTCCAGTGACCTTTGCTGGAAAGAGTGGCCTTCCTAGGATGGGTTGGGCTGGGGGCCTGCAAACCCCGGCCTGGGGGATTATGCCTGACAAAGGAGACTGGAGCGGTAAAGGGCTGGCTCCAGTTTCCTGTGCTGTGACCCAAAGGAGGACAGGATGTCTGCCCTGACATCGGCCTCCCTCTGCCCCCTCTGCACCCCGGCCACCTCCCGACCCATACCCAAGCCCTGGCTGAGCGCCCACTGCTGGTGCCCAGTCCATCAAGGATGGTGGTACGGGAGGCTTCGTGGCTCCCAGGAGCTCTCAGCAGCTTTGCATAGCTCTGGGGGCTTCTGGAATGATCTGGACCTGTACCTAATTTCAGGGTTGCCTTACTTTTCCAGAGACTGAAACTGAAACTCAATCTCTAAGCATTTAAAGGGAACAGTGGGAAAATTCAATCCTGTTTCTTTCCACGGCACATTTGGGACAAGAGCCTCACAGTTTAAAATCTTCAAAGAAGATGCAGCATAATGTGCTTGGTGGAGAAGTGGGCAGATCCCGGAGGGGCCGTGCTGCCCCCGCTGCCTCTGGGCTGGTGCAGCTCAGGACGAGCTGGCTTCTAATTGGTGAGCGGTCAGCCCAGCCCCCGCTCCTCCCACCCACCATAGTATATTGAGGTCCACTGAAAATTTCAAGTGGGAAGAAAGAGTGTTCCACAGTTTAAGAAAACTTCATCCATCTCCATCTATGGCTGTCTATCACAGATCATGTGCTAGGCCTTCTTTGAAGCTCTTCTCAAATGTGATCTCATTTAGTCCCATTTTACAGATAAGAAAACTAAGGCATGAAGAAACAAGGCCCCACTGCTACTAAATGGCAGAGCCAGGGGTTGAGACCAGGAGTCCAGGCAGGAGTCAGGCTACTGGGGAACAGAGGGCAGAGCTGGCTCAGGGCTTCCAAGGGGGCCTGGAGTGGGCCAGAAGCCGCAGACGCTGCAGTGCTCAGTGAGGAGGGAGGGACAGAGGAAAGGAAGACCCCCGCCCCCTCCCAGAGCCCGGGCCCCCAAGACACAGGTTGGCCAGGACCAGTTCCTGGAGCAGGGCAGGGCCCTGTAGGAAGGGAAGGGGAACCAGGGACCTGGCCGAGAACTCCAGAGACTTTCTCTTTGATGGGGAGCAAATTGGGTCCTGGTGGGGCCAGCGGGGAGCAGGGCTTTGGAGGAAGCAGGGACTCAGGCATCCTTGGGCTCTTCCTGGGATGCCGCCTGTCTCCTGGGGAAACGGAGCCGTCTCAGGCACATTCCCAGGTCCCGCCTGCCCCCTGCTGGCCGTGCAGAGGGTAGGGGGAGCAGAGAACGAAGTCCACCTCCTCGGGCACAGGTGGTCTTTGTCTGGAGCTCAGATGCCCCTTTTATGCCCATGCTTATGAACTGCAAGTGACAATTCACAAAATGAGTAATAGCGGCTGCCTGTACTTTTATTATCCATTCTAAGCACGTGTTTGAACTGAGAACTTTTAGTTTGTATTCTGCCTATCAGTGAAACGACTGCATGAATCGTATAAAATGTGTGCGTAGCATATGTTTGTCACAGCTGGGGAAGGGAGGAGAGTGCTCAGGGCATAAAGGTGAAAGGGCTGGACTTCAGGTCACCCCCCAGTGGATTGGGGCCCTATTCAAGTTTACCTGGAAAATGAGGGTTTTGCTCTGTGTTAGAAGTTAGATCCCCCTGACCACGGGAAGGGAGGAGAGTGCTCAGGGCATAAAGGTGAAAGGGCTGGACTTCAGGTCACCCCCCAATGGATTGGGGCCCTATTCAAGTTTACCTGGAAAATGAGGGTTTTGCTCTGTGTTAGAAGTTAGATCCCCCTGACCATGTGCTGGCAGATCCTTAATTAGGGACCTTCTGATGCAGGATGTGGCTCAGGTTCCAGAGGCAGAGGCTGGGCCATTTGGAATTTGACTCTTAAGATCTAAGTGCCTAAGACATTTGACTCAGGCTTAATGGAAACACTCAACAATTAGGAACAAGGAATTTCAATCCTGTTAAGAAAACAGTCTACTGCTTGTTTAACCGAGAGATGTTTTTCCCCTCTGTTAATTTCATTGCTTAAGTCAGACTAGATATTTTCAAAGCTCCTTAGCAGTTACCATCAAACATGCTCTCTGATCCCATAGGACAATCGTAGATCAGAAGTCCGGCTGATTTGCATCTTTTAATGATCCAAACTTAACCACCAATAAAATCCGAGCATCCAGCCAGACGCTTCGAGTCAGCTGTTATTGGAGTATTTGCAGCAGAAAGTAGAACGTTGCTTTCTATTGGCCAGGAGCCTAGGTTCATGCCCACCATGGGCTGGTGTCTATAGCAGGAATGAATTTCACAGGCCACAGAGCAGGGGGCAAAATAGGCATTATTTTTCTATAACTGCCCTTAATTTGGGAGTGGAGCCCTCATCCACCTAATAACGGCAAACATCATCTAGTCACTTCTGGGCATGCCTTGGTGACTCCCCAGTCTCTTTTCAGCTCTAGGTACACTTTCTCCTTCCATTTGTGTCTACCTGCCCCATTTCTCCTCGCAGACCAGACCTCCCCTGCGCTCCAGATGCATCCAGCTAAAACAGAAAAGCCATTTCCCTCCACAATGCTCCCTCTAAGCTCCCCTGTCCCCGTTACTCAGCCTCCAACCCAGGTGTCACTTCTCCTCCCCTCACACCTAAATCTAACCTCCAGCACAACCTCTGGGGTCCACCTCCCAAATAGACCCCAAATGTGGCCTCTTCCACCTTTACCATTGCCGCCCGCCTTGTCCATGTGCCGCTGTGTCTCATCAGGATGATTCTAGAACTGCATTGTCAATACGGAGCCTTTAGCCACATGTTGCTATTTAAATTTCAATAAATTGAAATAAAGGGAAATTTATTTTCTTTCAAGTTTATTTATTTATTAATATCACTATTTTTATTAGTTTTGCATTCTGTGATGTTGCAGAGCAGTTGGGGGGAGGGGGAGAGGGGAAAGGGGAAGAAAATAGGGTGGGAGAAGGGGGAAGGAGGAGGGGTGGAGTTGAGGCCTATGGCACCCCCTCATTCCTGCAGGGGAGACCAGGGGGCTTCCAGTGGTGGCTTGGTCATTGTTGGGCTGGGTGCAGACATCGGTGGGGTGTGGCTGAAGCCCCTGCCCCCCATCCCCCACTGCTCTGGCCCAGGAGCCTGGGGCACGTCCTGCAGTGGCTCAGTGGTCGTCACTGGTGGTTGTGGGTGTCGCGGGCCATGGCTGAGGCCCCCAGCCCTCCCCTCCCTGGCTTG
>NW_007770682.1:4549-5675 GCF_000696425.1 Galeopterus variegatus | reverse complement strand
ATTGTTTATTTCTGGAATTATCCATTTCATATTTCTGAACCTCAGTTTACCATGGGTGACTAAAACTGCAGAAAGCAGATAAGGGGGGGAATATTGTACTTTTTCAGCCCTGCCTTCTTTCTCCTCTCCTTCAGAGACTTTGATTACAGGATTGTTAGATCTTTTGTTATAGTCCCACAGATCTCTGAGGCTCTGTTTATTTGTTTTTTCATCCTATTTTCTCTCTCTTGTTAAGATTGGATAGTTTACATTATTCTATCTTCAGTTCACTTAGCTTTTCCTCTGTTTCCTCTATTCTGCTGTTGAGCCCACCCAGTGAGTTTTAAAATTTTAGTTATTTTATTTTTCAGTTCTAAAATTTCCATTTGGTTCCTCTTTGTAGCTTCCATTTTTTCTCCTGAGATGTTCGATGTTTTTGCTAATACTGCCTTCTTATTTGTTTCAGGTGTGTTCATAATTGCTTATTGAAGCATTTTTATAACTGCTTTAATATCTTGGTCAGATAATTCTAATATCTTTGTCATTGCTCTGTTGGTGTCTGTTGATTGTCCTTCACTTAGTTTGAGATCTTTTTTGTTCTTGGCATAATAAGTGATTTTTTATTGAAACCTGGACATTTTGGGGGTATTATACTATAAGACTCTGCATCTTATTTAACTTTCATTTTTTTCTGGCTCCCTCTGACACTACTTTGGCAAGGAGAGGGGACCACCTTGTTACTGCCAAGTGAAGGTAGAAGTCCAGGGTCCCACTTGACCCTTGTTGACCCTTGAGGTGGGGAATCCTCTTTACTGCTGGGTGTCTGGCTTCCCTTGCTGAGCAGCATAGGAGAGCTTTGCTGCTGCACCTGTGTGCCACCACTGACATCATGGTATGAGTGTGGGGGACCTCATTACTGCTGGGCACTGGTGAAATTCCTCACTCTCCCTTGGCCTCCTCTCACACCATCCCGGTGGGGCTGGGGGGGGGGCGTGCCTCATTACTATCAGATGGAGATGAAAGTCCAGGCTCTTCAGCTGATCTCCACTGACACTGTATAGGGGTCTGTGGGGAGGGCCTCATTACTTCTGTGGGAAGAATGTCCTGGCTCTCTACTCAGCCTTTTCTGACACCACTCTGGCAGGGA
>NW_007770682.1:1653-3393 GCF_000696425.1 Galeopterus variegatus | reverse complement strand
TGGCAGCTGGCTGGTATGGGGTACAGAGTGTTTTAATACAGATAATAACAGTACCTACCTCATAGTTACTTCAAAGGTCCATTGTGAGAATTAAGTGAGTTAATTGGGCCTTTGGAGCAGTATCTGGCACATAGTAAGCCTTACACAAGTGTTAGCCCTTATTGTTATTAGATAAACAATGCAATGTGGTTGTTAAGGGAACAGATTCTGGAACTAGACTGCTAAGGTCTAAATTTCAGCTCTTACTCTTAATAATTGTGTTAATCTTGGGAAAATTACTTAATCTTTCTTTGCTGAAACTTCCTCATTGTAAATGGCAATAATAATAGTTTCTTCTTCACAGGGTTTTGTGAGAATTAAAATAGTTAATATATCTAAAGCATTTAGAAGATTGCCTGGCACAAAACAAGCTCTATTTAAGTTCTGGATACTATTCCTTTAAACTAAAATACTTCATTTTCTCCTCAGAACACCTCATGAAGTAAATAGCAAAGCACTATTATGTCCATTTATAAAAAAAGAAACAGATGTTCTGAGGCATGCAGGCACCTGCCAGCCCAGACTTGCTGCATTATATAAGCATTGAGCTGAGGCTGGCAGGAGGACAAGGTGAAAACTATTGTTCATGCTTGGAGAACAAGGTGGGGGCTTACATGCAGACGGGCAAGTACAGAAACCAGCCTGGGCTGCAGGGTGGAGTGAGGACCTGAACAAGACGGAGAGAGGAACAGGCAAGGGTGATGTTGGGCTAAGACTAAGTCAAGAAATAGGTGCTGAGGAAACCACCAAGTTTATTTCGAGTGAGAGACTTCTAAAAGGCACCCCATCAATGTCTCCTTTTCAGAGTGCAGTGAAGGGTTTACTTGCCAATCCTACTCCAGGGTGGTTTTTCTACTATCAGAAGCTCATCAGAGAGAGTCTAGTTCCAAGGAAGCTGTGTTTTCTTTGGTTCAGAACGACCTCAAGTCTGAATCTCAACAGGAAAGCTTCCGCCCCAAGGTATCCTTCCAATTGCCCCTACCCCACCAACTTTCTGTACACTTCTGAGCCTAAGTTCAGCTCACGCCTCAGAGCCTACATCAAGTGCCACCAAGCCTCCTCTGAGAGACCAGTCCAGACTGAGCTCACTACCTCCTAAGCCCTGAGCACAAACCATCTCTACCATAATCTTGAGGTATATCTAATCAATTAAAAACCATGTAATAATATCTAGTTTTATATTTTTCCTGGTGAGTTTCATATGCCTAAGTTCTGTGTTATCAGCAAGACCGTAGCTCTTGAGGGCAGTGGTTGCATCATACAGGTTTTGTGGTACTGAGTCACAGCCTTTGACATAGAACATGATACTGTGTAGTGCACTAATTAATACTTGTTAACGCTGAAAGACAAGGTCACAGCCAAGCAGAGCAGCTATTATGCGAGATATACGGGGCCTGAGGGAAATATTTTCTTATGAAGCTGTGTCTAACTAAACACTTTAATTTAAAAATGTACAAAATGTATGGGACCCTGGAAGGTATAATGATTTATCAATAAAAATTCAGAATAATGGGTAGAAAGGTGGAAGAGATACATATTTATTTATTGTTCAATCAGGGCCATTTCTTCCTTTTTAGGTCCTGGAATCGTTTCTTCATGTTCTTTATTGTCAAATGAGCCATTCCTGGATAATTTCATATTTCTCACCATGAAAAAAAGGTAGCAATGCTGTTGTTACTCACAATGTCATGACTCTTTGGG
>NW_007770682.1:0-727 GCF_000696425.1 Galeopterus variegatus | reverse complement strand
CCACACTTTGAGAATCGCTGGCATAGTAGTTAAAAGCAGTGACTTTGCTATTAGGCTGACCTGGGTTTGAGTCCTCTAACTTGGGGTGAATTATATGACCTCTTCTAGCTTCATTTTCTCTTCTGTTAAAATTATACCTCCATCATAACGCTGTATTGGGGATTAAATGAGATAATTCAAGGGTACTTCAAAAAGTTCATCAAAAAAGAATTAAAAGATAATACACATCCTTCCATGAACTTTTTGAAGACCCTCATATATACACAGAACTTAGCGCAGTGTCTTATATGCATTAGATCTCAGCAAATGTAGCAGCAGAAACTAAAGTACTACTGTTATGACTAAATAGAATTAGAAAACTGATTTCAAAATCATTTTTAAATTGTCACCGCTCTCTCTCTTTTCTCTTACCTAGAGTTGAGCTCCAACATCTAACACACTATGGCATCACAATGAGACTAATAACTAAGACTCCGAGGAATGATACATTAGATTTTTCATATTATCATAGAGGATCTCCATATATATTAAGAAAAACATATAAAACTAGTGTCATTTTTTTTGTGTGTGCACAAATGTGCATAGAAACTTTTTGTTATAGCCCAAAACTGGAAATAATGCAAATGTCCATCAACTGGTAATGAATACACAGAGTGTGGTACATCTGTGTGATGAAACACTACTCCACAATAAAAAGGAATGGACTGTCGATACATTCTACAACATG
>NW_007770681.1:4985-5675 GCF_000696425.1 Galeopterus variegatus | reverse complement strand
GGACCAGAGCAAGGAATGGTCAGCGACATACAGGGGAGAGCATTAGTGGGAGAGTGTGGGAGGGCAGTTGGAACCTGCTGAGGACCCTGTGGAGCATGAAAACCAAGGAGGCTGGTATGGAGGAGAAAGAGGCACGTGGCTTCAGATGCTGCCATGACTCCAACACCAGGATCAGCCAGAAGGGATTCTTCCTTGTGGCAGAAAGAATCTGCTCAGCCATGAGCACTTCCCAGTGGTAATCCTCCTCCTGCTCCTGCCCCAGCCTGCCCCCACACCTGCTGCAGTTGCCTGTGCCCTTGTCTAGTCCCAAAGCCATGGCCCTTCTCCCTGTACAGGAGCTCATTCTGCACAGCCTACCCCACTGCGTGGCCCAAACCACCCACATGGCCCAGTCCAGCTGCCTTCAAAGTGCTGGCTGTCTGTGTGGCTCCAGCCTTCCAGCTGTCCTTGCAGCCTCAACTGCACCATCCCGCCCAAATGCAGGGCCCAGGCATCTAGCTGCCCAGATGGCCCCAGCCACCCCAGCCACACACATGGCCCCACCTCCCCCTGTGGGTCCAGCCACCTTGCAACCTGGGCATCCCCAGATATCCAGATGCTTGCACAGCCCCAGCTGCCCCAGCCACCCATGTGGGCCCCACCCACCTGCACTGCCCCAGCCACCCACATGACCCCCACCCATCTGCACTG
>NW_007770681.1:2507-3444 GCF_000696425.1 Galeopterus variegatus | reverse complement strand
AAACCCTTAATGGAATCCTGCACCTGGAACCCCCAAATAGATAATTACAACCATGAATACACAAGAAAGAACACCACTGGTAGAGCAGATATACAGATGAGAAAGAGAAAGAAACTACCATATCACCTCAAAAAACCAATGAACAAAGACAAACAATAAAAGGGAAAGAAAGGAACAAAAGATATTTAAATCAACTGTATGAAAAGCAATTAAATGTCAGGAGTAAGACAATTAGATATGAATAACACCCATAAATGTAAATGGATTAAACTCTCCACTCAAAAGACAAGGACTGACTGATTTGATTAAAAAGCTAGACCCAACTATATTCTGTCTCCAAATAAGAAAAAGAAAGAAAGAAAGATATGGCGATCACAATAATACATTGAACTTTCAAAGGAGAGAACAGAACTGAAGTTACTAGAGATAGGAAAGGAGGAGAGGGAGGGGTGGTTAGTGAGAACTTGGTAAAGGGCCACAAAAAATGAGTACATTGTATAATGCTGAATATATTAGTTATCCTGATTTGAGCATCACATATTGCACACAGGTATTAATATTCAATGTGGTACCCCACAGATATATGCAATCAATTATGCTTCAATAAAAATAAATAAATAGACATGGTGTATCCATACAATGGAATACTACTTTGCAATAAAAAGAAATGAAGTACTGATACATGCTGAAACATGGATGAAGCTTGAGGACATCATGCTAAGTGACATAAACCAGTCTCAAAGGGGAAAAAAACAAACAGGGTTTGATCCCTGTACCAGCCACCAAAAAAACAAACAAAACAACAACAAAAAAATCATACATACATACATACATACATATATGTGTATATATACACCTATATGAATAAAATAAATAGAATAAAATAAATAGCTTTTCTTTCAAGGAACTTACATTTTTAGCTAGGGATAAACCAAAC
>NW_007770681.1:0-983 GCF_000696425.1 Galeopterus variegatus | reverse complement strand
TAGTCTCAATTTCATTTATTTCTGCTCTGATCTTTGTTATTTCTTTCCTTCCACTAATTTTAGGTTCAGTATGTTATTGCTTTTCTAGTTCCTTGAGATGCACCATTAAATTGTTTATTTGAAATCTTTCTCACTTTTTTTAAATCTTGTGCAAGTATTATCTTTTTTTTTAAATTGAAACAATGGATCAGACATATTTGTGGGGTTCAGAGTTGACTATCAATACTTGAGTACAATATGTGATGGTCAAATCAGGATAATTATCATATCCATCATTACAATACATAATCATTCTTTGTGCCCATTAACCAATTTCTTTCAAAGTTTATTTGAAATCTTTCTACTTTTTTGAAGTAGGCATTTATTGCTGTAAAATTCCTTCTTTATATTGCTTTGGTTGTATCCCATAGATTTTTGTATGTTATGTATCTGTTTTCATTTGCTTCAAGAAATTTTTTAATTTCTCTCTTAATTTTTTCATTGACCCATTGGTCATTCAGAAGCATTATTTAAACTTAATGTTTTTGTACCATCTCAAAAGTTTCTCTTGGTATTAATTTCTAGTTTTTTTTTTGTTTTTTGTTTTTGTCTTTTTCCGTGTCCGGCAATGGATCGCAACCCTCAGTGTCGACCCTGTACCGGACCGGGACCGGCAACGGGATCGCAACCCTTGGTGTTGCTCCCGTGCCTCGCTCAGCCAGTGAGAGGGAACTGGTCTGTATGCGGGATCCGAACCCTCGGGCGGGAGCGCCGCCGCGCTTCCCAAGCGGCGCACTATCCAGTGCGCCACCGGGCCGGCCCTAATTTCTAGTTTTATTCAACTGTATTCAGAGAAGATATTTGATGTAATTTCAGTTTTTTAAAATCTGTTGAAGCTTGTTTTGTGACTTAACGTATGATCAATTCTGGAGAATGTTCTATGTGCTAAAGAAAGAAAATGTGTTCTGCTGCTGTTGGATGAAATGGTCTATAAATGTCTATAA
>NW_007770680.1:4876-5675 GCF_000696425.1 Galeopterus variegatus | reverse complement strand
AACTTTAAAGAAAACGTTTGCTGACTTCTGCCTGAACAGCATCACAAACATTGCAAAGCAAGACCATCATAAATTCAACAATCAAATATATTAATGTCTTTATGTCTATGCATGCACGAGTCCTCCCTTGAACCCACGTCTCTTTGACTACCAAACCCTCTTTAACTTTGTCCTTTTCATAGCCATGTTGTGCTGTTTCTACTCCCTTTATCTAATTCAGGTGCTAACTGCAATTTTCCCTAACTCCCACCATTACCAGGCATTTGTAAGGTCATCAATGACTTGCTTGTTGCTATATCTGACAGGCATGTTCAGTCTTTTTCTATTTAGGCTAATAATATCTCCTCATTAGACACTTTTTAAAGCATTCCTCCCTTGAATTGTCACATAACCCAACTTCCATTTTTCTCTCCAATCTCTCCAGACCCTTTTATTAAATTTTTCAGGGACCATATGTCCAAAAGTCGTGTGATGGTGGGAGAAATGGACACACACACAAACATACTCCACAGAAACTTTTTACATAACTTAATGGTATGAGTGTTTATCCAAGTGCTACCACTTGGAATAGCTTACTATATAACATGAATAATGCTCTGGATTACTCTTGGGCTTGGTTTTCTCTTCTATTTGATGTGGCTTAACAATTACACCTATCTCCTAGTATTTTATAGGATTAAATGAATTAATGTGCATAAAGTTCTACAACACATTTCATACCATTTACTGTAAGTGTTAGGAAGGACCTCTGAAACCTTCCTCTGACCACCATGAGGTCAACAGATCCATATTTTATGGC
>NW_007770680.1:2458-3487 GCF_000696425.1 Galeopterus variegatus | reverse complement strand
TCTTTTCTTTAGAATAACCCAGAGGATTGCTATTGATTTTTTAGTTAAATGGTGCTGGGAAAACTAGATAGCCATTTGTAGAAGAATGAAAGTTGATCTGTACCTTTCACCATATACCAAAATCAACTCAAAATGGTTTAGAGACCTAGATATAAAGCCTGAAATTTTAAAACTCCTAGAAGAAAACATAATAGAAATTCTCCAGGATTTAGGACAGAGCAATGACTTTATGAATATCACCCCAAAGGCACAGGCAACAGAAGAATAAATAAACAAATGGAATTATATCAAAATAAAAAGCTTCTGTGCAGTAAAGGAAACGATCAATAGAGTGAAAAGATATCCTACAGAATTGGAGAAAATATNGATATCACCTTACCCCAATCAGACTGGCTATTATAAAAAAGACAGAGAATAACAAATGTTGTTGAGGATGTGGAGATAGAGGAAACCTCCTGCATTGTTGATGGGATCATAAATTAGTACAGCCATTATGGAGAACAGTATGGAGTTTCATTAAACAACTACAGAAAGAACTTGCATATGATCCAGCAATCCCACTACTGTGGCTATATCCAGAGGATTGGAAAACATCAGGTAGAAGAGACACCTGCACTTCCATGTTTACTGCAGTTCTATTTTCAATAGCCAGGTGATGGAACCAACCTAAATGTCTATCAATGGATGACTGGATAAAGAAATTTTGGTATATATACATAATGGAATACTACTCAGCCATAAAAAAGAATGAAATTCTACCATTTGAAGCAATGTGGATGATCCTGGAGAAAATTATTCTAAGTGAAACAACCCAGATAAAGAGAAATACCACATGTTCTCACTCATAACTGGGAACTGAATCCATGAATAAACAAATGAACAATAAAGAGAAACAGAGAGAAAGAAAGAAAGAAAAATCACAGTAATACATTGAACTTTTAGAAAACTAGATGTGGAAAAGGGCAGAAGAGGGTGAGAGGGACGGGGGCTAATGAGGAGGAATTGGTCAAGGGACAGAAAGCATGATTG
>NW_007770680.1:0-619 GCF_000696425.1 Galeopterus variegatus | reverse complement strand
AAAGAATAGGATATATAAAATAACTCAGAAAACATCTGGCAAGGACCCCAAAGAAACCTCTAAGATCTAAGGATGGCCCTAAGTGGACATCCAGCAAGTAAAATGGAACTTTAGTCCGACAGTCACAAGGACTGAATTTGGCCATCAACCTGGATGAGGCTGAAAGGAAATTTAACACTGAAATCCCGAGAAAGGAGTTTAGATCAGCAGATACCTTGATTTCAGCTTTGGGAAACTCAAAGCCAGATGATCCAGCTGAGTCACAGTATGCCCAGATTTCTGACTTTGAGAAATTGTGGGATAAGATAGTTGACTTGTTTTAAATGAAATTAGTGATAACATTTTAGGGCAACATTTGGAAACTAATAAACATATAATTACTACAGTTTTTATATAAATTGTTGGTTAGCATCCTTACATATAGAGAAGCATCTGTTCATGCAAACTTACTGATATAGTAATGAAAGTGATATCATCACTATGAGAATGTTAAATATTTCAAAATTTGAAACTTTAAAATTTGACTATTATGATAAGTCAGTCCAGAATATTTGATCACCAATGTTTTACAGAATCATAGGTATTAAGGACCATACAGATTGTATGTTATTTGCCTGCA
>NW_007770679.1:2845-5675 GCF_000696425.1 Galeopterus variegatus | reverse complement strand
CACAGGCCATGGGGTCACAGAGGACGTGCACAGGGAGGAAACCCAGACCTCCCCGAGCTGGAGAGGGAATGGTGGGCATGAGGTCTGGGTCCCCGTCGGCCCGCCCGCTGAGGCCCGCTGAGCCCTGTGCCTCCCCGGCCCCGTGGTCCCTGCGGCAGGGCCAAGTGCACCAATGCCCGACAAGCAGCGCTTGCACATGTGTACGATGCCTGTCGTCAGCATCACCAGAGGGTCGCCTGTACTGCTAGCCCTGGCTCCCCCAATCCTACTGTCACCTGCCCCTTTTTCTGTCTCTGCCATTTAGAACCATCAGGCTCTCTTTCCCTCGGGCTTTTGAGTCCAGGCACAGATGAGTCATCATTTGGTCATTGAACTTCAATTGCGGATGCACCTGATTGGAGAGATCAGAGAACAGCCAGAGGAAGAGGTGGGTGGCCAGAAAGGGGGGACACGTGGAGAGCTGAGACAGCCACTTCGGACCAGGTGCAAACTTATGGTTCAGGATGAAATGACTGGATGGAGCAGATGCTCAGAAAGAAGAGGAGGAGCGGGAGAAAATGCCACCCCCAGACGTGGAAAGACGAACCCCAGTTCCCGGTGGCTTTCCAGCTCTGTTCTGGTCCAGTTCTGTGGCATTTTTGCTTCTTTCAGCCCTTCAGCCCCTGCCTTTCTTAAGTTAGTTTGAGCGGACCTTGCAACCCGAAGACGTGGGCTAGAGCCAGGTGCTGCTGCGGCTTCCCCTCCCGCCTGCCTGGGCGCTCCAGTCTCCTGTCAGCTCCACTGTGCTCGGGTCGGCGGCGGGAGCAGCAGCACGCTCTCCAGACACACGAGGCAGCCAGGGCCGGGTGACCCTAAGTCTGTGGCTCACGTAGCAGGCTGCCCGGCCCTGGCTGCACGGGGCTGTGAAACATCGTGACGACGCCTGGCAGTCCATGGGTGTTCCCAGCGCTGTGCTGGGCTCTCCACAGGCCCCTTCTTTCTGGAGAAGGTTCACCTCTCCTTATCCCTGTCTTTTCACTGTTCTTTCTTCCTCAAGCTCTTGTTAACTGGGTGCTAGGCCTGCAGAACTGGTTCCCTTAATTTGCTGTCTCTTCCCTCTTACTTGCCGTACCTTTGGTTTACTCTCCTGTAGACGTGTTTACTATCGGGCAGTCTTCCATGATCTTATCTTTCAACCTTTCTACTGAAGTGTTTTTTCAACTATCATAATTTTAATTTCCAGCAGCCTTTCTTTGCCTCTAATTGTCCTCTTCTATACTACCCTCTCTTGATTTATGGACATAGTGTCTTCTGTGACTTCTCTAAAACCACTGGTGACGACTTCCCTGAGGTTGTGTTTTGCTTCCTGTCTTGTCTCTACTTTCTCTGGTTTGTTCTTCCCTCCCCCCACTTTCTTCCTTCCTTCCCCTCCTTTTTTCTTTCAGCTTTCCCTTTCATCCTGGAAGACTTTCTTAAGCCTTTGGGAAACCCTTTTCTATTCATGTTAGAGAGAGGAACCAAAGCTGACTTTTCTGCAACCTCCTTGTTCACCAAAAGTTGCAGGTCCCACCTCGCGGGGCTGCAGAGACAGCAGGCTGGCTCCGTGTGCGTGTGCAGGTGGGTGCCGCATCTCCTCTGTGGGCCCTTTTTTCCCCCACCAGATTGTCATTACTCGGGGAGTACAGGGGTGGGCAGGAGTTGGGGGGCCAGGGAGAGGGCCGTCGCCCGCTGGAGATGGGGGAAGGGGACCCAGTGCTGTGTCTGGCGCTGCAATCCCGCTCCCTTCTTCTGGGCCTTCCCGGAGCCCTGGAGCATCAGATTCCTAAAGCTGCGGGGTGTTTTGCGGAGCACGCAGCTCACTTTTGTCAGAGCTCTTCTCTGCAGATTTACGGCTTGTGACCTCATCTGCCTTGCTAGTTGGTTACTACCTTTTCATTTATTTCATTTTTTTCACAGCTTTATTGAGGTATAATTGATATGTATAATGCACATATTTAAAGAGTATAATTTAACAAAATTTTGACATAGATATACTCGTAAAACCATCGCCACAATCGAGAGCATTTATATCAGCCCCCAAAGTGTCCTGATGTCCCCCCCGCCCCACCAACCCCTGGCAAACACTGGTCCACTTTTTGTTGCTATACATTAATTTAAATTTCCTAAAATAAATGGAATCATATAGTATATACTCTTTTCGGTCTGGCTTCTTTTACTCAACTTTACAAGTGATCCTTGTTGTGGTCTTTAACGCGTTCTTCTTACTATTGACTGATATTCTATTGCGTGGATATACTGGGATTTGTTTTTCCATTACCTGAGGATGGACATTTGAGTGGTTTCTCACTTTTTGGCTACTACAGATAAAGTCGCTGTGGTCATTTGTGTACAAGTCTTTGAGTGGACATATGTCTTCTCTTGTCCTGAGTAAATGCCTGGGGTGGGATGGCTCGGATACATGGTTTACACGTTTATATGAGTCACATATTTAGTTTTTCAGAAACTGTCCCAGTGTCTTATTCCCTGATTATATTTTCATCTTTTAGAAAACAACTTTATAACATAGTTATTTTGGAATCATTTTCTATTAATTTCAAAACCTGTGGGAAACAGTATGGAGGTTGCTCAAAGAATTAAAAATAGAACTGCCATATCCAGCAGTTGCAATGCTGGGTATGTATCCAAAGGAAAGGAAATCAGGCTGGCCAGTTAGCACAGTGGGTTAGAGCACAGCCTTAGAACCCCAAGGTCACGGGTTAGGCTCTGCTTACCACCCAGCCACCAGGAAATTTTAAAAAAAAGAAAGTCTACAACAGCGATGAAATCAGTTTGCAGAAGAGACACCTGCACT
>NW_007770679.1:0-2220 GCF_000696425.1 Galeopterus variegatus | reverse complement strand
TTTATATGAGTCACATATTTAGTTTTTCAGAAACTGTCCCAGTGTCTTATTCCCTGATTATTATTTTCATCTTTTAGAAAACAACTTTATAACATAGTTATTTTGGAATCATTTTCTATTAGTTTCAAAACCTGTGGGAAACAGTATGGAGGTTCCTCAAAGAATTAAAAATAGAACTGCCATATCCAGCAGTTGCAATGCTGGGTATGTATCCAAAGGAAAGGAAATCAGGCTGGCTGGTTAGCACAGTGGGTTAGAGCACAGCCTTAGAACCCCAAGGTCACGGGTTAGGCTCTGCTTACCACCCAGCCACCAGGAAATTTAAAAAAAAGAAAGTCTACAACAGCGATGAAATCAGTTTGCAGAAGAGACACCTGCACTGCCGTGCTTATTGCAGTGATATTCATAATAGCCAAGGTATGGATCAACCTGCGTGTCTATCAACGGATGAATGAATAAAGAAGATGGTGTGAATGCATAGAAAAGAAGACTTAAAAAAAAAAAAAAAGAAATCCTGTCATCTGTGACAACATGGATGAACCTGGAGGACATTATGTTAAGTGAATAAGCCAGGCACGGAAAGACGAATACCGCATGATCTCACTTATATGTGGAATCTCAAAAAGTTGAACTCTTCGAAGCAGAGAGTAGAATGGTGGTTACCAGGGGCTGGGGGTTGGGGGAGATTGGGGAGATTTTGGTTAAAGGGCGCAAAATTTCAACTAGCCAGGAGGCGTAATTTCAACGGATTTATTGTACAACATGGTGACCATAATTAGTAACAATGTATTATATACTTAAAAATTGCTAAGCAAGTAGATTTCAAATGTTCTCACCACACACACACAAATACAACTTTAGAGACTATCTAGGAATTATATCTTTTGGAGTTTTCAGGGCAAAATGATTCAAAGAGGCCCTGTACAGTGGGTTATTTTTATTCCTCCTAAACCAGGTGGACCTATAGACATATACAAGCACACAAAATTTGAAAGCTCCCTTCCAGCTCTAAAATATTATTTTGTAAACTTAAATCCAGTATGGTCTTGGGCAAAATGTAAAAGTCAATAAAAATGGTACGAAGAGGTTAAGTGATATTTACCAAGTGCCAGGAACTCTTCTGTGTACTTCATGGTTACTGACTCGTGTCCCCGTCACAGGAGCCCTGCGATGTGGGTGTTAGCGTTAATCTCATTTTACAGACAAGAGAGCTGCGGCACAGAGAGGCTGAGTAACTTGTCCCAGGTCACACAGGGAACGACAGGAAATCCAGGGTTAGAACCCCAGCAGTGGGACTGTGGCGTGTGCTCCCGGCCTCTCTGTGACGACACCCTCTGCGTCTCGTCCTCTTTCCGTATCGTCTCTGCTCACTCCTGAGTTCTGTCAGGTGTGCGGATGAGAATATTTAAGTTACTAGTGGTGGGAGATGGTGCGGCACTACCTGGGAATTTATAAAGCTAATTAATTATAGAGTTTATCATGTTTTGGTTTTTGAAATGAAAAAGGCAGTTACTACACAATAGGCTAAAAGTGGTTGACTCTTGGCACGTGCATTTGGTTCCGTCAAATACGTGAGGCGCCCCTGCATGGTGCTCCGCCGTGCTCCTCTGTCTACGCCCTAGCTGTGGGAGCAGGGGCACCTCTGCCATTACCCACTTCACAGAGGAGGAAGCGGAGGCCACCTTGAAGGGTCCATCCCCAAGTTGTGCACAGCTGGGAAGTGACAAGATGAATCTTCCACCCAGTGGCCTGGGGCTGGAGTCCACTGCTCGGTTCCTCTTGTCCCCTCTTGTCCTGGTGCCCAGCTGGTATGCAGGGGTTGCAAGCATTCTCTTTCTACAGACCTGGGGAGTTCTTCAGATACAGCAGAGCACCCAGTAGGACAGGAGGGTGCCTATCAGCGGGAGGCGGGTGCTCAAACAAGAGCCACCACAGTGGACTTCTCGCTCATACTCCAGGGCCTTCGCTCGCCTGCCTGTTCCCTGAGGGCTCCCCGTGCTGCTCAGCTACAGGGAGAGGGGGGGGTGGGCAGCCAGTGTCTGGTTTTCCCCGGGGTCGTCCTGCTCTCATGTGGTGTCTGAGATGCCTCTGCCTATAGGGTGGTGTGAGACGTGGTTGTCCCATATATCACGTGATACACACGTCGCAGGCTGTCCTTCGTCTTCTTAGGGGACATGCACTTGGCCGTGGGCTCTGCTCCCGTTTTCTGCCTCTAGGAAA
>NW_007770678.1:2735-8411 GCF_000696425.1 Galeopterus variegatus | reverse complement strand
TCTGATGAAATAAATGATTTAGGCAGAGATTATCAATAGATGAAATCATTCAATGAAATGCTGATGGGGAATGCTATTATGGCGGGGGAGGGGAGGATGTTACCTCCCAAATCCACAGCTTAATCACAGCGTCAACAGGAGAGGGACAGCCAGACACATGTGCTTCCAGATGTGAGGCAGAGTGGAGCACACACCACCATCCATGAAGTGTTCTTGCCAAATCAAAAAAAATTTTTTTAATTTGGCAATTCCCAGAGAAAAATGTATAGGACAGACAGGCTTTAAAAAAAGGAAACAAAATAAGGAGAAACCAGGACAGCAACATGGAAGAGCATTCCTCCCTTCACGAGGTCAGAAGGGAAATAAGCCAAGAACATAGCAAGAACCCAATTGAGTACAGTAAAAGGTCAAGATCCAAGTCCTATATTCCACACCTGGTTACCCTAGCAACCAGGACCCCGCTTACTTTAAAAAAAATAATAATGAAGAAATTATTAGAAGCAGGGCCAGGCACATGGCAAGTGGCCAATGGCCCAGGGGGAGTTTGGAAGGAATTTGAGTGACAGACCACAAATGAGGTCACCAACAGGGAGAGTTTATGGATAAAAGGATTATCTGTAGACTGCATGCTGGAGGGCTTCAGGACCTGAGGCTTCTGCAGCTGAGTCTGGTCAAATCTGAGCAGGAAAGACATTATCACTCATCAGTTCTATTCACTGGCATCAGTATGTGGGATAAACCTCTGATAGGGAAAAGGTGAAGGAAGCTCTCTCCCTCCTGGTCCTGCCCTGTATGAGTTGGCCAGGGGCCACAGGAGTTGGGTGTAGACCGGGAGGGAAGAACTCAGCACGGAGAGCAGGGCATTAAGATCCCAGCAACTCTCTCCAACCAAGAAGGTTCCATGTGAGCACAACAGAGCCCATGATGCTTGCCTCGGGTGGAGTTCCTCAAAGAGGGACTATAATATCTAAGCTACTATTCCTTAATTGTAGGGCCAGGCCATGGATTAGGGAACCCCTCACATTCCTGAGGAAACAAGGATATGGGGCTCCAACTGGTAGGGTTGGGAGATATTACCAGGAGAAGGGGAAAGGCTCAGTTTTGGGGTGTTTAAGAAATGAGATCCTTTGCTTAGCCAAGAGAAAAAGGCTCACAATGTCAGGAGAGAGAGCTCCTTCTAAAGAGCTTGACCCAAACCCTGGCCGGAAGGGAAAAGGTCCCAAAGTTGGGAGAGCAGGATAAAAGAGGCCTTTTGAAGAGTTTGGCCAGCATGATGGCCAGAAAAATGGAAGAATGAGGTGGCCAGCAGGTGACCACAGTGTGCTCTTGGTCCAGTCCCTTCTGACAGCAGGAGAGAAAACATCACTAAACTCATGGGAGGCCTGGGAAAGCAGGAAGGGAATAGCAGGCAGAAGAATGGCCCTCGGTGTCCATATCCTACCCCAGAACCTGTGAGTATGTTACCTTACACAGCTAAAGGGGCTTTGCAGATGTGATTAAGGTTGTGGATCTCAAGATGTGGAGATTATCCTGGATTATTCAGATGGGCCCAATGTAATTACATGAGTCCTTAAAGCAGATAATGTTTCCCGGCTGAAGTTGGAGTCACTGAAGAGGAAGAAGAGAGACCCGAGATGCTGTTGCTGGCTGGAAGATGAAGGGGGGCATGAATCAGGGAATGTGGGCACCCTCTAGAAGCTGAGAACAACCAACAAGAAAACAGGAACCTTAGTCCTACAATTGCTGGAACTGAATTCTGCCAACAAGAATGAACCTGGAAGCCTATCCTCTCCAGAGCCTCTAAGAAAGGAACACAGCCCAACCAACACCTTGGTTTCA
The DNA here is from genome assembly GCF_000696425.1 of Galeopterus variegatus. Classification (NCBI taxonomy): domain Eukaryota; kingdom Metazoa; phylum Chordata; class Mammalia; order Dermoptera; family Cynocephalidae; genus Galeopterus; species Galeopterus variegatus. The sequence goes on along the minus strand of NW_007770678.1, from coordinate 6,572 downwards.
ATCTGTGGGACCTGACACAGAGAAACCAGTTGAACCTACTGGGCTTCTGACCTACAAAACTGTGAGATAACAAACTTGTGTTGTTTTTGTTATTGTACCTGGAATGTTCTGCTCACCGGGTGCACAACTGTGCCAGTTGAGTTGTACACCAGGATTCGTAGTAGCAAAACTTAGGCACCAGTTAAGGAGAACAGGAAGCTTGTGCTTTCAAAATCCAAATTCCCCAATGACTTAAAATCACAAGTACTTATAGAGCAAAAATCATAAATAGGAGTCTTGGGGGATCTGACTGTCTTACCATGAATTCAGTACAATTATTTCTGGCGTATTGAGTAATGTCTCCTTGGCTTTGGCAGATCTGCGGAGTGCGTGCATTTCAGCAGGTCTCTGGTCTCTGGTGCTCTTGCTTCACCTGCAAAACAAACTTAGGACTGGCATCACAGATGTTACTAAAGACCATTTTTCAAGGAACAAACATATTGTGAATCTTAGATAGGACCTATTGTTAACTACTTTGTTATGCTTAAGCTTGTCGTTTTTATCTCTATTGGCTAAGCAAACATCACTTCTGCTTCCTGTAATTCAGCCTGTTCTGCTTGAGCACACAAAAAAGTTTCCTTAGCTACTTCCTCCTGGGTTTAAGGCCTGCATCAAACCCAGGTGGTAGCTGTGAAGCAAGAGTCTTTCAAGGGGTCTTGCCCCGCTTCATTTTAAGCCACTAAGTTTGTGGTAATTCATTACAGCAGCTTCTGTCTCACAAGAGTAAGTGGCGGTGAGTAGCTCAGGGACTGTGCCTGTTCGGGAATCAGCCTTCCCACTCCAGGGCCACAACCATCCCATGACTGAGCAGCCTCTGTCCAGGGAAGACAGTTCACATGCCAGAGGGTCAATTATCTGGCATATTACCCTAATCTGCTTCTCAGGGTTTGAGCTATCAATTCCCAGTGAGGAAGGAGATAAACAGGTAGGACCGTGTACCCTGGTGTGCCCAGGACAATCCCAGTTTATGTCAACTGTCCCGATGTAAATATCTCTACTGCCTCCTTTCACTCTTGAAAGTGTCCCGGTTTGGGAATATTATCCAGTTATAAAGAGGAATGAAATTCTGACACATGCTCCAACATGGATGAACCATGAAGACTTTATGCTACATGAAAGAAGCCAGGCATAGAAAGACAGATATTGTATGATTCCATGCTGTGGTTGGATTTTTTTAGTTGTACATATTTGTGAGGTACAGTGTGTTGTTTTAATACATGCATATATTGTGCGATGATTCACATAGGGTAGCTAGCATATCTATCCCTAAACATTCACCTTTTCTTTGTGGTGGTTACAGTCGGGATCCTCTTTTCTAGCTCTTTAGAAATATACCATATAGGGCCGGCCCGGTGGCGCACTGCTACAGTGCGCCGCTTGGGAAGCGCGGTGGCGCTCCCGCCGAGGGTTCGGATCCCACATACAGACCGGCCGCTCACTGGCTGAGTGAGGTGCGGGAGCAACCCCGAGGGTTGCGATTCCGTTGCCGGTCCCGGTCCGGTACGGGGGCGACACTGGGGGTTGGGATCCGTTGCCGGACACGAAAAAAAAAAAAGAAATATACCATATAGGGCCGGCCCGCCGAGGGTTTGGATCCCCCATACAGCCCGGCCGCTCACTGGCTGAGTGAGGTGCGGGAGCAACCCCGAGGGTTGCGATTCCGTTGCCGGTCCCGGTCCGGTACGGGGGCGACACTGGGGGTTGGGATCCGTTGCCGGACACGAAAAAAGATAAAAAGGAAAAAAAAAAAAAAAAAAAGAAATATACCATATAATATTAGCTCTAGTCAGCCTGGAACGCAGAACTTATTGTTCTTATCAACCTGTAACTTTGTACTAGTTAATATACCTCTTCCCCTCTTCCCATGCCCCACTTCCCTTCCTGCCCTCTGGTAACCATTATCTTACTCTCTACTTCTATGAGAACTTTTTTTAAAATTATTATTATTCCACATATGAGTGAGATCATGCAATATTTGTCTTTCTGTGCCTGACTTACTTCACTTAACATGATGGTCTCCAGTTTCATCCCTGTTGCTGCAAATGTTTGAATGTTCGTATTCCTCCAAATTTATATGTTGAAATCCTAACCCAGCAGGTGATGGTATTAGAAGGTGATGCCTTTGGGAGTTTATTTGATCATGAGTGCCATGAATGAGAGTAGTACTCTTACACTAGGCAAAATTAGAAACAATTTTTTACTTAAATGCAAGTATAAATATCACCTGGCTGAGTGTAAGAAGTTTAAAAGCTATATGTTTTATGATTTCTAGAATTATCTGTTATTCTAAAGTACACAAAAATGTGATGGTCATAAGATAATTAAACTAAAGTGTTATTGTATATAAATCACTGTTCACATTACTAACTTTTTTTTTTTTTTGGCAGCTAGCCAGTGTGGGGATCCTAATTTGCAACCCTGGTGTTACAAAACTGTGCTCTAACCAATGAGCTAACTGGCTAGCCCCTAAATTACTAACTTTTAATTTCAGGCATAAACAGAGAAACAAAATCTTGCTGTACTCCAGAATGGGGAAGGGAAGAAGTAGTCACATGGCCACAGGTTCGTACTTATCAAAAGATTTCTAGAAGGTTTTTAGAAATAATTTTTTTTTCCCTTTTGGGTCACTGAGAACCTTGGTTTGAGGCCAAAACTTCCCTACATAGGAGAGACTTGGCAGCATGAGATCTTGGGAAGAGCTTAAGCAACAGACCATGAATGAAGTTTAAAAAAAAAAAAAAGTCTAATAAATGACTTTTTAAAAGTTTACATCCAACAAGAAGGAAAGAAATGAGAGGTCAAGGCCATGTAAATGATACTCCTCCCCCCACACCCAGAGAAAGGAAAAGGGGGGACTGAAAACTCAAAGTCAGAATGAATCCCAGAGAAATTGTTTAAAAGAATGGCTCAACCTACGCTTTAAACCAGACTCAAGCAGAAACAAGGCTCTGTGTCCCTACACCACTTCCTCTTCCTGGGCAGGCCGGAAGTCAGTCATGTGGCTGTGACTAGTTTCAACCAATGAAATGTGAGCACAAGTGGCTTGTGCTTGGGACTAGTGGGCTGAGGTGGTCAAGGGCTAGTGTGTCTCTTCCCTCTCTCTTCACCACCACAGTGACCTGGGAGTCCATGTGTTCCAGAAAATAGAGAGGAACCTCCTGAGCTGTGCTACATTTGGCATGAGTGAGAAATCACCCTGTGTGGTGTAAGCTGCTGAGGTTTGTGGTCTGCTGCCTTCTGAAGCCTAGCCTATTCCATCCTGATGAACACCTTGGCTAAATTGGCATTTCTCTGTTCTGATTACCCTGGTGTGGAGAATCATGAAGAAGGCCAAATTCGTTATAGGAAAAAATAAACTGCATTTTTTTTCCTGCACATCTGAGTGTAGGATGAGAAAATCTGTTCTGCTAAAGATGCACAGTCTCACTCATTCCTCACCACACTCTGTGAATTGTCCAAATTCCCAGGTAAAGAAACTGAGACTCAGAAAGATTGTTACTCAAGCAAAGATACAAACTAATCAGGGCCAGAGCCAGGATTTTATGACTGTGGGAGGCAGGACAATGGCCCCCCAAAGCTGTCCATGTCCTGTCATGTGTTACCTTACATGGCAAAAGGGACTTGGCAGATGTGATTAAGTTTGGGATCTTGAGGCTATCCTGGATTACCCAAGTGGGCCCACAAATTTATTCTCTTACAATTTTAGAGGCCAGAAGTCCAAAAACAGTCTCTCTGGATTAAAATCAAGGTGTTGGCAGGGCTGGTTCCTTCTGGAAGCTCTAGGGGAGAATCCGTTTC
>NW_007770678.1:0-775 GCF_000696425.1 Galeopterus variegatus | reverse complement strand
TTAAAATCAAGGTGTTGGCAGGGCTGGTTCCTTCTGGAAGCTCTAGGGGAGAATCCGTTTCCCTGCTTTTTTCAGCTTCTGGAGGCTGCCTCCATTCCTTGGCTCACAAACCCTTCCTTGCATCACTCCAGCCTCTCGACTCCATCATCACATCTCCTACCTACAGTGACACTGATCTCCTGCTTCCTTCTTATGAGGACCCTTGGGATTATATCAAACCCATGGAGATAATCCCGGATCATCTCCCCATATCAAAATCCTTAACTTAATCATGTCTACAAAGTCCCTTTTGCCATGTAAAGTAACATATTCACAGGTTCTAGGAATTAGGACATGGACATCTTTGGGGGGCATTATTCAGTTTATCACAGTGGGCATTTACAAACAGTTGGAATTTAAACCATGACACTGGAGAACGAACCTAGGAATTGAGTGTAAACAGAGGAAAGAACAGGCCCGACGACTGAGACCTGAGGCCCTTGATATAAATCAATCCTCTGTTGTCCTGATCTGCGTCAAACTCTCTTCAAGAGCTCCAAGTCCAAAGTCCCTCCTGTTTCTCCTCTATCCTCTATTCCTTCCTATCCAGGTGGTCTCTGCATCCTGCCCATTGCCAGCCCCAGTGCTGAGTCCTGAAGCCACAGTACCCCTGGAACTTTGGGGACATGTGGACCCAGATGCCACCCACAGTGCTGTTGCTGAGCTCACAGCTCCCTGGTGAGTTAGGGGTGAGGACTCATCTTCATCTCTGCTTTGTCAAAATTCCTCCAGGAAA
>NW_007770677.1:3823-5679 GCF_000696425.1 Galeopterus variegatus | reverse complement strand
GCCTTCCTTCCCTACCTTTCCTCTGGACCATCCTCCTCACATCACCCACGTGCTCCATGTCCCCTGTCTAATAAAACCTTTCCTGGGTCCCTCTTATTCTATCCTCTCACTTCTTCCCTTTCCTTCCATTCCAGTCTTCTCATCAGAGAAGTCTACACTGACTGCCTCTTCCCCATCCATCCTTAGCTGGCTTTTTACCCCTCTCACGGTTGCGGTGGCTCCCTGAGGGCAGGAATGTGCACTCAAGGGCTGTCTGTATCCCCAGAACACAGCATGGGGCTTAGCACATAACAGATGCACAACAGATGTCTAATGAATGAATGAAAAAGCAAACGAACACCATTCAGACAAGTCATACCTCACTTGGGGCCTCATCTTCTCACCTATAAAGCAGTGAGGCAGGTAGGACCGCTCCAGCTGTGACATGGTATTGCTCTGGGGCCTCTCTCTCCATGACATCAGGTGGTGACTGACTGCTTATTANACATGGTATTGCTCTGGGGCCTCTCTCTCCATGACATCAGGTGGTGACTGACTGCTTATTATGGTGCTGGTGGCAACATTCATCCCAGGCAAGCTTCTTCTTGCTGTGATGGCTTCTTGCCATATTTTGAGCTTAACTGATGTGATGCCTATAAAGTCCATAGCACAGAGCTAGGCACACAAAAGGAGAACCCTTGCAGAACCATATTAAGCAAGGAAACTGAGGCTCAAAGAAGTTAAGTAACCTGCCTGGGGACACCTAGCAAGAAAATAAGGTAGACAGGATTCAAACTCTGGGGTATTTTTCTTTTTTTTCTTTTTTTTTGTCTTTTGTCTTTTTCCATGTCCGGCAACGGATCGCAACCCTCAGTGTTGCCCCCGTACCGGGCCGGGGACCGGCAACGGGACCGCAACCCTCGGTGTTGCCCCCGCACCTCGCTCAGCCAGTGAGCGGGAACCGGTCTGTATGTGGGATCCGAACCCTCGGGCGGGAGCGCCGCTGCGCTTCCCAAGCGGCGCACTTATCCAGTGCGCCACCGGGCCGGCCCCTGGGGTATTTTTCGGTATTTTTGTTATGGCACCTCTTGACCAGTAGGCCCATGGGTCCCTTTGGCTCCTGTCCTGCTCTGGCCCTGACTGGATAGTGTTCAGCAAATAAAACAGCTTTGTAGTCTGGCCCTCTCCATCAACAGTGCAGTTGTCCAAGGGAGTGAAAGGCCTGGCAAAGAGATGGCCCAAGAGTGAAGGGGACGTAGCTGAGCAACGAGGACAGCATGGGCAGCCTCAGCAGAAAGCCACTCGCAGGAAGCAATTTGTGCTTTATTTAGGATTTGCTTGCAAGATAAGTAGGTTTCTTTGGAATGTGCAGCCAGGAAAGAACGGGTGATCTATCTCACAGTAGGAACAGCTGATAGCAACCAATTCCCATGGGAGGACAAGCTCTACTCTCTGGCTTCAGGCCATGTTTGCCACTGTTCTGCACTGGGGCAGAGAGAGGGCTTGGCAGGGCCTGGTGCCAGTGCCTGGCTGTCAGACTCCCTGGCTCAGGGCAGGTCCAGGGCTGCAAGGGTAAGAGGGGTCACATGGGGAGGGGTGTATCGGGGCAGCCTTTCCCTCACTCACTCTCTGGTCTGATATATTTCTCAGAGGTGCCCTTTTCCGCCCCCAGAAAATCACATTGAAGCCAATTCAAGATGGGTATATTCAGAGAGAGAGGAAGCAGAGAATAAACTAAAATGTTAGCAGTCTGGATTGTGCAATTGATGATGATGATTAGCTGTATAATGAAAAAACAATAACAAATGACACTCAGAATATGTATTAAGCCCCTACTGAATGCACAGAATGGAGCAAAGATACAGACTCTTACACAC
>NW_007770677.1:0-3168 GCF_000696425.1 Galeopterus variegatus | reverse complement strand
TGAGTCTACTTGGAGTGATGAAATCAATGATTAAAATGTACACCTGACCTGAATTCAGCTACACTGTGTTTATTAAAAATACCAATTATGTGCTGGACAGTATGCTAAGTATTTTCACGTTCATTGTATCATTTCATCAGCAGAATAATCCATGGGGGTGGGAATTACTATCCCCATTTTATAGAAAGCGAAACAGAAACTTAGAGAAGTGTCGTAGACAAGATTACACAGCAAGTAGGGGACAGGGGTACTGTCCACGTCACCCACCTTACCCCACCCTGTTCTGCCCACTGCCCCTATTACAACTCCCAAACCCATCTCATCCCAAACAAGGCACTTTCCACCCATCTTTGGAAGATACAGTCCCAGAAAACCCCTGGAACTAAGCAGAACATTATTGAATAAAATTAAATAGAATTCAATAGGGCTACTGTCACTTACTTGACTTCTTCAGTGCAGAATGCTCTGAGGCAAGAGCTTTGGAAGAGTGCAAATGTATTTATTGAGCAATCAAATGAAAGTGCTCTGGGCCCAGAATATACTCTTATACATAACTTATTTTATAAATACAAGCCCAGTTTTATTCAAACGCTAGAAATGAAAAATTTGCCTTTCAATGGAGAATCTGCATTTCAACATAAAGGTGTCTTGGTTATTCACCAGAGATGCAAGATCCGATTAATGCTGTATATTTAGCATTTAGAAAGCCTGAGGACTCCAGAAGGCTCATTTCAGGCCTGAAGGCGGCAGTGCGCACAGACGGTGCTGAGTGAAATATGTGAGCTGCGTGTTCGGCATCCTGAGTACCCGTCTTCGAAGGAAGTCTGTAGGGACAGCAATGGCAGGACTATCTTATTGCAAAGCCAAAGTGTGTATGTGTGTTGGAGGAGAGAGGAGCAAGTTCACAGCCCAGCCAGTCAGTTGGTTATGCTAATTGAACATGTATTACCTGTCACACACCTGGCTAGGAACTCAGGCTATGAAGTGAGTATGTCAGGCAAGTCTCTGCCTCATGGAGCTTACATTCTACTGATGTAAAGAGACATTAAGTAAAATAAACCAAGAACACAGGTCATTACAGATTGTGGTATATAGTAAAGGGAGCCTTGGAAAGGAGGAGCTGCTTAGACAGAGTGGACAGCACACGTCAGGCTACAGACACATCTGAGCTGGTATCTGAAATATGAGAGTGAGCCAACCACAGGGCCAAGGAGACAGCAGGTACGAGTCTTGTGGCCAGAAAGAACTCAGGGGGTTGAAGAACTAAAATGAGATCAGTGCGACTGGCTGAGACAGTGGCAAGGAGGGGCTGGGTAAAGGCTAGAAAGATCACACAGGACCTCGTGAGCCCTGCTGGAGGATGTGGCTCTTGTTCACAGTGATGGGAATACTGGAGGGTTTTAAGCAAAAAAGCAACAGGATCTGATTAACAAATTAAAAATTTCATTCTGGTGGAAGAATGGATGGCCGGAGGCCAGTTAGGAGCTACTGAGTAGTCCAAGAAAGAAGTGGCTTGAGAGAGACCGAGTACTATTGCAGATGGAGAGAAGTATTTAAGACACATTTTGGAGGGAGCAAAACCAGACCTTCCTTAAAGTTAAGTCAGGGTGGATTCATTCATTTAACAAACATTGACGATCGAGAAATATGAAGCCCAGCAATTTATTCCTCCCTGTATCAACAATGTTTTAGAAATGCAGAGGCTCCCACCATAGGAAGAATTGCTGGAGCAAGAGCAAGACTTTGGAGGCCTCGAACTCACCCAAGATATATGACATATATGTATACATATCCCAGAAAATATATTAAGGCACATGAGATAACACGTTTACTCCAAAGCTGTCAAAAATGCCCTGACCCACCTTTCCCCAGAGTGGGCATCTAGATATAAAAATAGGCACCTAACGTGAGCAAAATGTCCCTGTGCCTGGGGATCTCCTGCACCCCACCAGGCTTCCTGCCACATACACAGCGAGCACCTTCCAGGGCAAAAATACCACACTCATTCCACAGAGAGGGGCTACTGAATACCATGCAAATTTCAACATGTAGATTTCAACTTTCTCCCATTTCAATTTTATCATGACAAAGAGAATATCCAAGCGAGATCGCTTCTTTCTTTTTCTTATAATTGTACTTTGTGTCATTTCCCTCTGTGCTTTCTACCTGCATAATATATCTTGTTATCATACTACAGTCACTGCATCACAAATAGCTGATAATTATCATATTTCTAGAGCCTGTTAATATCCACTTTCCACAGTGATATTCTCCTACATCTCCATGTGAGTCATTTATTTCATTTTTTTATGAACATCACAGGTAGGTGCTCAGTGGAAAAACAATCATTAATCTCATTAAAACAGCAGGGTGACAGCTAAGAGCATGCCTCCTGACATCCCAAGACTTCAGAGTTGCACCTCCCAGACCCCAGATTGAGTTTTGTTCCCTTTAGTCATAATGAATGTTAAAATCCAAAAGCATACTTTAAAGTAAAATCTTGGAAACTTGACCAGAGGCAGCCGGATCCTGTGGCTTATGCTCACTTAACAATGTTAGTGCTTGTGGCACTTAACAATACTGCTAGACAGCCTGGCAGGAGCCATGCAAACGATTGTACCTGCCCAGCATTTACTTACTGTATTTTCAGAAGATGCCCAGCCGTGGACACAGGGAAACATTAGAAAACTGGGAAAGTGCCATCCCGAATCTCCCTGGCCCAACCACATTTCTACAGGGAGCTGCAAGTGAAATCAATCCCGGGGACCTTCTGGCTTGCCATAGTCGCAGCCCACATTCATCTGCCACACTCCACAGAATTCCAAGCCATGCAGACCCTGATGCTACTGTCTACCCAGGAGGAAAACAACAGGTGCCAAATCCAGGAACAGAGCTGGGGGAGCCATGGTTTTCATGACCCCTCACATTCTCTAAGCTCAAGACCTCTCTGCCTGTGAGGTGAGATGGCTCAGGATGACAGAAACATGGACACAGTGGACGTAAAAGCACCCTTCTCCTTCAGCCTCCCCTTCTGATCCCCTGGAGGTTGTGATCTCTGAGCCTATTCATTCAAGAATCATATTTTACCTTCCCATCTGTCTATGAAAATCAGAAATCAATTAGTTCAGTTCTTCCCCAAACCAGCTGATAACTCTAGCTCAGTGCCAA
>NW_007770676.1:0-5679 GCF_000696425.1 Galeopterus variegatus | reverse complement strand
ACATTTTAAGTTTCTTAAGACCAGGGACATTTTCATTTTTGTCTCCATGGGCCCTCAGCACGTAGGACCTACAATACACTAGTCATAGTTCTATGTATACTTCATATAGTACCATTTTATTCTTCATACCATAGGAGTCAGGTATTAACATCATCCCCTTTTTACCGTGGTGAGAAAGTTGAAGCACACAGGGAAAGTAAATAACTCTGAGTCATCTAAAAGTAGGGTAAATAAGTAACCTAAAGGCATACAAATAATAAGTAGTAGAGCTGGGGTTTGAACATGTGTGCTTGCAATCATGACACATTTATTTCCATCAAGATGGGTGTTGTGGGTTAAATGTATCCCCCAAAAGTTCATGTATTGGAAACTTGATCCCCATTGTAGCAGTGTTAAGAGAGCGGGAAATCCAATTATGGTATTTGAAAGGTGGGGCCTTTAAGAAGTGGTTAGATTATCAGGACTGTTCCCTGGTGAATGGGTTTACCCATTCATGGAGTAATGGACATAGTCTGATGGCTTTATAAGGAGGGCAATTGAGCAGGTTAGCTCTCTTGCTCAGCCTTTTCTCTCCATGTGATACCCTGAGTTGCTGCAGATAGTCACCCCCACAGGATGAAGACCTTCAACAGTTGTGTTACCTGGACTTTAGACTTCCCAGTCTCCAAACCTGTAAGAAATAAATTTCATTTCTTTATAAATTACCTGGTGGCAGGTATTTTTTATAAGCAACAGAAACAGACTAATACAATGGATGAGATTATGCTGTGGTAAAAATACCCTCAAAAGATTATGGCTTACAGTACAAAGGTCTACTTCTCACTCATGCTACTTGTGAATTGTGGCTCTTAACTTCATGTTGTCTTCAAGCTGGATAAAGAACAACTATTATCTGAAATATTGCCACAGGCTATGTCAGCAGAGAAGAGAGAGTGTGGTGAATCACTTACTGACTCTTAAAACTTCTGCTGAGAAGTGATACGACTTACTTTTGTCCACACATTATTGGCCAGAGCAAGTCACATGGTTATACACAGTTTCAAAATAGGGCAGAGAAGTACACTCCTGCCATTTGCCTAGAACACGGAAAGCCTGACCTATTGAATCACTAGTGGTTGCACCTGCTGTATACTCTCTACCGCTACTCATTGTCATCCCGCCCAAAGGCTCCATCCAGTGGCAACTCTCTCCTGGAGATGAAGGTTTGCTGAAGGAGGTTGTGTGAGTAAATTTTTTTTTAATAGAAAGAAGGACATTTTTGAATTTGGTAAAAGGACCCATTGCAGAGATTAGAATTGGAAGCAGGGATATAGGCTGATGATCTGAGAAGTAGGGCAAAGCCAGGGGAAGCAAGGTAATCGAAATCATATCAGGGAAAGGCTTTGGAGTAGAATTGGAATATTGGTTCAACTCAGTAGCTGAAGAGAAAGCTGGGGCTAATCCAGGAACCAAAATGATGGCTAAGAACGTTGTGAAAAGGGAAATAAACCTCTTTTGGTCAGGAATTAATTTATCACACATGTGTTGAACACTCATTACTTGCCTAGCAAATGAGCTAAGCACTTTAACAAATATTTTTTATGACATTGTATCAGTGAAGAAAATATTAATATATGCATATTACAGGAGAGAAAAATGAAGCCTGAGAGAGCTTTGGTACTCATCCAACACCACACACCTGTAAAGTTAAGGAGCAAGCATCCAAATGCAGTTGGTCTGATTTCTGAGCTCACCTGCTTAAACAAAGACTGCTGTCTAGTATCAAACTTACTGTATTATAGAAGAAATCAATAAGAATGGAAAAGTAGAATTTATGTAAATGACAGCATTTGTCAACATGGGTAGAGTGAATTTTGCCTCTACCTGGCTCACAGATGTTACACAATTTATTGGGTCCTACTTTACTTCTGCAATGCCTTTCTTAGTACTGTAACCCAGCAGGTATTTTTAAAAAAATGAAGTTTTTACTATATTCATATTTATTAGAATCCTTTGTTTTTCATTAGAAGTAACTAGCTGTATTGCATTTTTTGTTTGTTTATTTTTCAATTCTTTATTTGGTTAGCTGTCTTCAGTGAGTCATTTTGAAATAGGTAATGAAAATTGGAAAGATCCACACCTTACAGCAGCTTTTATATCTTTTTCATAAATGTCTCAAATATAGCAAATTGGATATAGAATTACAAGTCATGGAAAATATACTTTCCACTTTAAAAAATGGAAGAGAAATATTAGAGCTTGTGAGTTGTTTATGAAAACCATAGTGATTTTGAATAACAAATTTTGAAAGTTTTACTCACTTATGTCTTCACACAGAAGTGTTTCTGTCATAATCTTAAACATATATTTCTTTAGCCATGTGAGTAGCTGTATTCTTATTACAGCAATAAATTAGATGTATGCAAATCCTAAGGTATAGTGCCTGGCCTATGTAAATGCGTGAATATCAACAACATTATCAATATAATATCACCAATTATCATTGTATTATCGATACCATGCAGTTCACACCTATATTGAAGGTCAGGTACCTGGGTGATTAAGAGGGATCTGAGATTACCAACTTCATAAATTCTTTTCTCCTTTTCTTATTCTCCTCCATTTCTCCAATGCATGCCGCCCCATATTTTCCCACCATTCCTTGCTGTGCCAGATAGAGCAGTAGGAACCAACCATGTACCCCAGAGTACATCAAGCTTATCTAGATGATGACCCTGATATCCTGGTACTCTAGAGAATTCTAGAGAGAGCAGTACAGGGATGCCAAGGACTGGAATGGTTCGCTGGTGCATCCCACACTGCCCAGCAAAAGTGGGCTCAAGGTAGGATTCTTTAAGAAATCCCTATTCTGATGGCATTCACCTGGCTCCATTTAAAAAATGCTTGTTGTTTCCTGATGCTGTTTCCATTTCTTACACTGCCTGACTATGCCTGAATCATATTTTAATCTACTTTTTATTTTCTCATCTCCCTGTGTCACCAATTTTAACCTCTTTAATTTTCTTGCCTTTATCTTTAGGTCACTTTATATTCCTTTCATGTCTATCTTCAACTCTGTCCTTCAGCCCCATTTGTATCTCGCTTATGAACAATTCTCTGTATATCTCGTCCACATGGAAAGGGCTTACCTGTCACTCAAGGAGGTGACTCACCTCTCTTTATCCCCAAACCTATGGCATTTCTTTCCAACTGATCCTGGATGCAATGTCAGCATCCTTCCCAGCATCCCACTGGATTAGGGTGACCAACTACGCTGCTTTGCCTGGGACTGAAGGTGATTCCTGGAACACAGGACTTTCAGTTTTAAAGTGGAAATGTCCTGTGCAGACCAGACTTGTATATTTACTACAGGTGTTGATAAATATTATCGTATTCTACATGCACCACAATGTTTAAAAAAATGTTTGGAATGTATTGATTTAGATAATGCCCTACACAGTACAATGTTTCTTCAATAAGTTCATGGAAAATGCATATTATGAAAAAACTGTGCATGGATTGCAAAAATTTTTTTCACCAAAATAAACTCATGCTAACTTATTATAACGGTCTGAACAGGATCTAGTTTGAGACACTAAGAAGGATTAAACATCGATTTGAAAAGAGCCCCTATTAGAGCAACATGAATTCTGCTAAAGTTGAAGCAAGAACAAACATCAAATTTATGGTGAAGCTTGAATGGAAGAATGGTGAAGTCATTGATGCTTTACAGACAGTTTATGGGGACAATGTCCCAAAGAAGTCACCAGTTTACAAATGGATGATTCGTTTTAGGAAGGGATGAAGTGACGTTGAAGATGAAGTCTGCAGCAGCAGATCATCCACATCGGTTTGCAATGAAAAAATTAATATTATTTGTCCTTTAATTAAAGAGGACTGATGACTAACAGCAGAAACAAGAGCCACCGCCATAGACATCTCAGGTAGTTCAGCTTAGACAATACTGACTGAGAAATTACAGTTGAGCAAACTTTCCACTGGATGGGTGCCAGAATTTAGCACCCAGATTAATTGCAGACAAGGGCAGAGCTTTCAATGGAAATTTTAAACAGGTGGGATCAAAATCTTGAAGCATGATGATTAACAGCAGAAACAAGAGCCACCACCATAGACATCTCAGGTAGTTCAGCTTACACAATACTGAATGAGAAATTACAGTTGAGCAAACTTTCCACTCGATGGGTGCCAGAATTTAGCACCCAGATCAATTGCAGACAAGGGCAGAGCTTTCAATGGAAATTTTAAACAGGTGGGATCAAACTCTTGAAGCATTTTTTTGAAGAACTGTAACAGGAGATGAAACATGGCTTTACCAGTATGATCCTGAAGACAAAGTACAATCAAAACAATGGCCACCAAGAGGTGGATGTGGTCCAGTCAAAGCAAAAGTAGACCAGTTAAGAGTAAAGGTTATGGCAACAGATTTCGGGGATGCTCAAAGCATTTTGCTTGTTGACTTTCTGGAGGGCCAAAGAATGATAACACCTGCTTATTATGAGTGTTTTAAGAAAGTGAACCAAGGCGTTAGCAGAAAAATGCCTGGGAAAGCTTCACCAGAGAGTCCTTCTCCACCACAACAATATTCCTGCTCATTCCTCTCATCAAACAAGGGCAATTTTGCATGAGTTTTGGTGGGAAATCATTAGGCATCCACCTTATAGTCCTAATTTGGCTCCTTCTGACTTCTTTTGTTTTCTAATCTTAAAAATATCTTTAAAGGGTACTCATTTTCCTTCGGTTAATAATATATATATATAAAAAAAAACACATTGCAAGGTTAAATTCCCAGGAGACTCAGTTCTTTAGGGATGGACTAAATGGCTGATATCATCACTGGCAAATGTGTCTTGAACTTGATGAAGCTTATGTTGAGATATAAAGTCATTGATATTTTTATTTTTACCTTTTAATTTCATTTTTCCACAAACTTTATGAAGTCCCGTCATATATCATATGAAAGTTAATCCACTCACTTTTGTGTAGTAATTTCAAGATAATAGATTTTGTCTCAAATTCCTTTCAGAACATTTCCTATTAAAACATTATTTTACACTCTATTAAACAGATACATGTTTTACCAAAGTACATTCATTTAAATTATGGTATTTCCCTGGAACTTGAAGTACAACTAGAAGATTGAGTATATTTATGGTAGGTTGGGTATCATAAAACGCTGGTGTCTGAATAGAAATTTTATTTCTCTAGCAACAATATGTTTCAGACCAAACACTTATCTCTGCATCATTCGCTTAGTGTGAGTCAAGTACAGACTTTGGAATAAAATGTTCGTATACTCACATCTCCTTGGAAAATAAATGTCTTGACTTCAACTTGGTATTTATTTTCCATAAATCTCCAACATTGTTTATGTGTTTATTAATTAACAGTAGAATTTTTTCCTGTCATTTCATTCTTTCTCATGGATTATGAAGCTGTAAATTAATGAAGGTATGCTGCTGATAATGGTCTTGGGCCAGCAGAATTACGGAATATAAATGAAAGTTGAATTTTGTTAAAAGCAGACCATTTGTACCCTACACCAGCTACGTTGATGAATTATAGGAGGATTTCATATTCTTAGGGAAATTTATAAATAACTCTGAGGCTTTCCGCATATAAGAGAACACTTGTATTTTAAAATCTAATAATTAAGCATTCATGTGCTGAAAATACTATATT
>NW_007770675.1:4759-5679 GCF_000696425.1 Galeopterus variegatus | reverse complement strand
CATTGGAGATCAAATTTCCACATGAGTTTTGGAGGGGACAACACATCCAAACTCTATCAGTGTTCTAATCCAGGGGATTTTTCTGTCCTACTCTGTTCTCCATAATGGATGAGACTGTTTCATGTACAGGCAGCAGGTGTTTCAGCAGACAACTGTTTCTGCGACCTCTTTTCTTTATTATTTTGTAGCATTTTGATGCCTCAACATTCTGTGTGACTGGAAATCTAAGATTTGAGGACTTCAAATTCCTGTCAAGAAAGCCCTAAACCGATTTTCTCTAGAGTTGGGTGGATAGGAAGTGGCAAGTCCTGATACAGAGTCTTTGTTTGGAATTTGTCATCAGATGGCCTTTAGGAGAAGGAGCTCTGTCTGTCTGAAAGGGAGAGAGCAGAGGACTCAGCACATGATTAAACTGTGTTTTGCATCGGGTCCAGTAAAAAGGAATCAAAATATCTTGCACAGGTAGCTTCAGCCTTGTAAGCTTTAGGGTTGGTTGAAGTTTGGCAATGAATTCTCATTCTGGAGACTCTCTGTCTCTGCTAGTTTTAGTTCTCTGAGATCAAGACACTTGTCTGTCTTTTTCATTGCTGTGTCCTCAGCTCTTAGGAAGCACAAAGAATTGAGGGATAAATGAATGAATATTGGGTTTTTTCTTTCTCTTGAACCAATACTCTGAATCATTAGGAGGTTAGTACAGCATGTAGGTTAAAGCAAGACTTTAAAGTCAGATGTACCTAGGCTTGATTCCTAAATTTGGCTCTCCCTAATTATTACCTTATCCCTCTGAGTCTCAGTTTTCATTACTGTGAAGTGGATAGTTTACAATGACCAAATTATATTCTGCATGTAAAGAATTTAGCATGGCATTTGGCACATTGGAAGTTTTAAATCAGTACTGGCTGCTTTCATCATCGCTATTG
>NW_007770675.1:0-3870 GCF_000696425.1 Galeopterus variegatus | reverse complement strand
GCATGGCATTTGGCACATTGGAAGTTTTAAATCAGTACTGGCTGCTTTCATCATCGCTATTGAGACTCATTTGCACTTCCACACTTTTCATAGGATGAGCTGAAAATACTAAGGTATACTATGTGCTCATTTTCATCTCTAAATTAGGATGCATTTCTTAATCTTTTGGTTCCTCTCAAATGCAGAACTCTTTATCTTATCAAATCGATTTGCACATTTGAGGGCTGATGCACTGACTTTTGCCCATGTTCTTTGGTCAGTTTGGGCTGAGGCCTTGCATATCAACTATACACTTTTACACTAATATCTGCACTTGCTTACCACATTTTTTGAGAAACAATAGGCCTGATTCTGGGCTATGCAGATTAGCACAAGCAAAGTGAAATCTCAGAAAAACCTTTTTGTACCTGGTAAAAGACTCTTGCTTGGTTGTTCCTGCAGTAATTGTTCGTCTTTTCCACATGTCTAGACCATAGTTTCTCAATCTCAGCACTACTGCCATTCTGAGCTGGACACTTCTTTAGTATGGGAGGCTGTTTTGCATTGTAGGATGTTTAGCAGCACCACCGGCCCCATCCACTAGATGGCAGAAGCATTCTCACCCGCCCAGTTTTGACAACCCCAAATAGGTCTGGATTTGCCAGATGTCGCTGGGGACAAAATTACTCCTGATTGAGAACCACTGATGTAAACCTTAACTATGTTGTTTCTCTGGATACAGCCTCCTTTCATCTCGTGATTGGCTTTTCTCATTTATTTCTTCCTTTTTCCCTGTCATTCATTCTCTCAGCTCATTCGTTTTCCCTCTAATACTGAGAACAACCATTTGCTCAGTTTAGAGTAATTACTAAAGTGCTCTGTGTAAGTGTCAAGGTTTAGAATCAAAGTATTTCATTTTTTTATTATTTTATAAATAATAGACTTTATTTTTCAGAACAGCATTATTTTTATTTTTTTATTGAAACGCAATTGTACATATTTGTGGGGTTAAAAGTGCTCAGTGAATATAGAAGTCTCAAAGGCAAAAACAATCCTCAGAAAGTTAAAATATTAAGCATCTTTGCTCTTTAGATCATTGAAGGAAAGATTGGGTTTTGTCAACTGTAAGGCAAGTGACATTTGTCTTGCTTTTTATTTTTTACTTCCTCTTGTCTCCTTATGCTCCTTTTTCAAAACTTCAAATTTATTCCTTATTTACTGTCTATCATGCAAAACATCTTTTCACCACTTCAAACTTCCTACTTTCCATATGTCTTGGACCTCAGCCAATTATTAGGAGAGCCAGGTGATCAGTATAATTCATTTGAAATTGAAAATAATTCATAGGATTTACTGTATTTCTTCTCTTAGCATGTGCATTTTTTGTAAAGTAAAACTTTGTAACTTGAAGGAATAAGTCTCACGGAATGTGCTAAAGTAAAATGAGTTTTCAGCAGATGGGTGGGATAGTTTTAGACATGAGTCTTCCTTGTACCTCATAAGTCATGTCTGCCAGACAACCACAATCTCTATATAGAGACAACCAACATACATTTCAAGAGTTTTGAAATAGAGGTTGCCCCACCTTCTTGACATACTTGCAGTTCGCTGGAGTCTTCCCTATTGGATATAATCATCTCTTCTAATTGTACTAATTTTGTTGTTACTGGTGTTAATGTGGTTTTTCCATATTAGAGGTCTGGGAGTAAATAAGGCAGTTGAGCAAAGGGACAAGTCGTGCGTCGATGCCAGCTGCTGTGGGATGGAAACAGTCTCAAAACTGAATGTGTAAATTATGTGAGAGGCTCTGTAGAGGTTTAGGCATGTAGTCCTGGTTGTGGGAGAGAGTTAACTTACTCTGAAGATTGAAGTAAATTTATAAGAGAAAAGACAGCTGGAAAAAAATTATACGTAGCAGAAATGAGGATATTATAAAGAGGAAGATTTGGGGAAAGATTAGGGAGGCTGTAGAAAAACATTTGAAGCCTTGCAAATAAGACAGCTATAAGGATTTATTTATGATTTGTAAGGTGAGAGTATTGGCTCACTCTCCAATACTGTTATTACTAGATGACATTCTTGAGAATACTTGTTTATATAACATCCAGAAAAAAAAGCAAGATCTAAGAAATTCAATTAATCCTATAAAAATATTTTAAATGACAAATCCACTTTTTCTTTTTAGATAAATATTGGGTACATTCGAAGTTTATAACATGATTCTATGGGAAGCATAGATAGTAAAATAGTTACTATAGTGAAGCAGATTTACACATCAGCTCACATGGTTACTGGGTTTATTTTTATTTTTTTTGACGAGCAGTTGAATCTAACTCAGCAGTGAAATAAGTCTGTGGACATAGTCTATACTTAAGCATGAACTAAAGTAACTCATACTCTCTGCAGTTTCTTTCTGTTACGTGATGTTCACTGTAATGAGGACAATCCTCCTATTTCTTCTTTGGTATTAAGTAGCAAACGTGGCTCCTTTCTCAGTATCTCAACAAGTCAGAGGATCAATATTCCCTTTCAGTATTTCCAAAATTCATATGGGATAATATTTAGGAACATGTCAACAGAGCTAGTACAGATGCAATCAAAACAGGGCCCATAATCACAGATAGAATGTAACACACAAAAAAATTCCTCAAAAAGCCTTTATTAAGGGCCTACATTATAGGAGGCGTTTTTCTATGTGCTGGAGCTTTTATAAAACAAACAAACAAAAAACAAATACAACAGCAGCCATTTCCAAATTATAGTTTGCCTTCTTTCAGTTTGCAAGAGCATGGTGATTAGAGTGGAGCCAGTACACAGTACTAGAGACCCACAGGCTTGGAATACAAATCGCATGTGGGGGCCTTTGCTCTGGACAACTCTTCACATGGGGTCAGCTGCCAAAGGAAGTTGCAGGAGGGACACAGTGAGAAGCAGACCTCCTGTAGCTTTGGAAAATGGTATCCACATGTGGGGGAGTGACCCAGAATGCCTCTGGATTCATTTTCTGTTCTGGGTAGAATATTGGAACATCTGCAACTTTTAAGCTTTTCTGGTGGATTGATTCTTGATTCAGGATACATATAGGAAATGCAGAAAACTTCTTAGGAGATGGTGCAGTTCTTGGATCTTTTATGCAGTTTGGGTTCAACACAAAACATTTAAATTCCAGGGCAGACTCTTTTCCTGGAGGGCACTACCACCTACAACTGGTTCACCTGCATGTTTTGTGGGTTCTTCAGGCTGAACTTCACCCTCCTCTGTCTTCTCTAGGGATGTTCTGGGGTCTGTAAATGGCTCAAGGTTGGGAGAGAGGTAAGGAGAGGAGGGTTAGGAGTAGGTTTTTAATGATGGTTTAATGCAATTAATCCTTATCCTAGCAGTAAAATGCATAACTGGTAAAGAAATTTAGTATTGCCTCTTTCTTGCCTCCCTCTGCATGAGTTTGGGCAAGTCACATTTCTTCTGAGACTCTTTCACATCCATAAATTCAGGACTGGACTAGATAATTTCCAAAGTTCTGTTGATCAAAACAGAAGTGGTCTCTAATTTTATATCTTCTTGCTATTATATCTCCTTTGAATTTTTTTTTTAAAGCATAGAATTAGTTCTGAATCCATCTCGTAGGACCCTAGTTAACTGAATTTTATTTGTAAAATTTTCATGTCTTTGCTTTAAAGAGGGTAGGCTTTCAAGGATGAGAATGAGCAGCCACACTCCTTCTTCTAAATGAGATACCCCAATTAGTCCTACTGCAAAGATCAAGATTAATTCTTCAGTTTACCCAGAGAATCGTAGAAAAACAGCAGCAATAAAATGGGAGAATATGGGTTGATCGTTATTACTGCTTGAGCAGACACAGGAGAAGGTCCTCAGAGTTGTCGGCTGCCATTT
>NW_007770674.1:10118-10335 GCF_000696425.1 Galeopterus variegatus | reverse complement strand
CTAGTGTAATTCTTACACACAATCGCCTTTTATAAACAGCATTTTAACAAAATTACCATGGGTTCATTTTTTGTTCCTAGTAGCTTGATTCACTTAATTATCTGTAGGCACAAATTCTATTACTATAAGTCAATTTACTCAAACACGCATTTTTAAATTTTTTATTCAGATAAAATGTCAATTAGTGTTTACAGAATTCTTCATTTTCTTCTGTTAA
>NW_007770674.1:4655-9636 GCF_000696425.1 Galeopterus variegatus | reverse complement strand
ATTTTTTATTCAGATAAAATGTCAATTAGTGTTTACAGAATTCTTCATTTTCTTCTGTTAAAATAAGGTTGCATATATTTGATTTTGCTATTGTTTGCCTTCTACTAACATAGCCAGTCATTATTACATTAAAACAAGACAAGTGATTACAGAAAAATTCCTTCTCTGTAGAATAAAACAGGCTAATGATTTTTCTCTCATAATTTGGCATAGCTATCAGGCTGTTAATACTTACTAACTATTAAATGGAAAGTACAACCAAGGACAAGGATTCATTTGTATTTGTCCCATTTCCCCAGAGAGGCTAACTATGGGTATGTTTGCCCCTTGTCCCTGTCCATCTGGAAAAGCCCTTACTGTTCCTTCGTGAGACGGAAGGAGAAACCACTCGGCTGGTTTGACAAGAAGTGCAAAGTCCCTTTCATTATTAATCTCTACAAAGCTTCCTTTAACACTCTTGCTGTGTTAATATGCATGGTCCTGCTTCAAGGAAAAGGTTAATGGGAAAAAGGAGAAAGCCACTGAGTGGGAAAGGTCTCAACTGCATGAGAAATTCTGATAACTTGTAGCCTTGCAGGAAAGTGAAGACACAGATCTGTCAAATAAACAGTTTTCATTTTAAATGTTACATCAGGAGGTCGTCTTTTGGCTTTCTCCCTTTTCATTCTCATTTCTGAGATGTTTCCACTTTGGTATTTTATTTAACACATGGATAATAACCTGCAGATAAAATTCAGAATCACTTTAAAGTGTGAGTTTCTTTTGTACATTGCACTAGGGAAAAATGTTGTGCAGGAATGATGGTCAAGAAATTTCGCTCATGAAAACTTGTGATGCTAAGCTTACAGATTAGATTTTTTAAAATCTACTTTATAATCATGTTAAAGTAGTGATATTTCGGAAAAAAAGTCTCTTTTTAACATCCAAGTAGCGTGATCTTTAAAAAATAGACTCATATGTTGACTTTTCTTTATAAATTGGCATAGTTAAAGCTGAATTTCGGATGCAACTGATGCTCTTAATAGGTTTCTGAAAATGTTCTTATTTTGTGTGATGGATTTCTTTTTAAGAATACTTAAACCTGTTATTTTCACTCAGTATTGTTTTTTAAGGAAATTAAGTAGAAAAATTGAATCCTCAAAATGAAGTTTTATTTACACATGATAGTAACCACTAAATATATAGTGAGCAAGAAAAATAATTTGTAGGTGTGACAACTGTGTGGGACAAGTGTTGACCAGAATCCCTCTGAGAATTTATTGACATCTTTAGCCAGGGAAATATATGTTGTGGTACTGCTCTATGTATTTTATTTTAAAATCATATTCCAAGTGTCGCATTGTCTGTTTCCATGTTGGTCAACATTGACAGTCTTCCTCATTCTCTTTTATTCTTTTTATTTTTTATTAATATTATTTTTAATTGGCAGTTGATAATTGTATATATCTATGGGGGATGCAGTGATGTTTGATATAGTGTTGACCAGAATCCCTCTGAGAATTTATTGACATCTTTAGCCAGGGAAATATATGTTGTCGTACTGCTCTATGTATTTTATTTTAAAATCATATTCCAAGTGTTACATTGTCTGCTTCCATGTTGGTCAACATTGACAGTCTTCCTCATTCTCTTTTATTATTTTTATTTTTTATTAATATTATTTTTAATTGGCAATTGATAATTGTATATATCTATGGGGGATGCAGTGATGTTTGATATACGCATACAATGTGGAATGTTGAAATCAAGCAAATTAACATATCTCTCACCTCGTTTACTCATTATTTTTTGTGATGAGATATTTAAAATTTACTCTTAGTTATTTTGAAATATATAATATATTATTATTGACTATAGTCACCTTTCTATGCAATACATCTCCAAACTTCTTCCTTCTGTCTGTTTGAAACTTTGGATCCTTTGATCAGTAACTTTCCGTTATCTCCTCCCCACACCCTCACGTCTGGTGACCACTGTTCTACTCTCTACTTCTATGAGTTCAACTTTTTTAGATTCCACATAGAAGTGAGATTATGTGGTACGTGTCTTTTTGTTATATGTTTTTCTGTTATAAGCCCTATGTTCAGGCTTATTTCACAGAGTGTAATATTCTCCAGGTTCATCCACATTGTCATAAATGACAGAATTTCCTTCTTTTTAAAGGCTGCATAGCATTCCATTGTGTATATATACCAAAATTTATTTATCCTTTCATCTGTTGTTGGACACTTAAGTTAATTCTCTATCTTGGCTATTATGAATAATGTTGCAATGAACATGGGAGGGCAAATATCCCTTTGATATATTAATTTTAATTCCTTTGGATATATACCCAGAAATGGGATTGCTGGATCAGATGGTAGTTCTATATTTAATTTTTTGAGGAACCTCCTTACTGTTTTCCATAATGGCAGTACTAATTTACATTCCCAGCAATAATGTAATAGAGTTCCTTTACCTCCACATCCTTGCCAACACTTATCTTCAATCTATTTGATAAAAGCCATTCTGTCAGGTGTGAGGTGATATCTCCATTGTGGTTTTAATTTGAATTTCACTACAGATTAGTGATGGTGAGCATTTTTCATGTACATTTTGGGTATTTGTGTGTATTCTTTTGAGAAATGTCTGTACAGATCATGTCCCCATTTTTTAATTGGGTTATTTGTTCCTTGATATTGAATTGTTTGAGCTCCTTATATATTTTGGAATTATCCCCTTATCTATCCTATGGTTCGCAAATATTTTATTCCATTCTGTGGGTTGTCTCTTCAGTTTGTTAATTGTTTCCTTTGCTGTGGAGAAGTAATCCTATTTGTCTATTTCTGCTTTTGTTGCCTGTACTTTTAGGGTCATATCCAAAAAATCATTGCACTGACTAGTGTTATGGAGCTTTACGCCTATGTTTTCTTTTAGCAGTTTTAGTTTCATAACTTATGTTTAAGTCTTTAACCAATTTTGGGTTGATTTTTGTATATGGTGTGAAATACTCATCTAATTTAATCTTCTGCATGTAGATACCAGTTTTGCCTGCACTGTTTATTGAAGAGGCTATCCTTTTCCTATTGTGTGTTCTTGCTACCTATTTGAAAATCAATTGACTGTAAATGTGCCAGTTTATTTCTGGGCTTTCTATCCTTTTGCATTGGTCAATGTTTCTATTTTTATGTCAGTACCATGATGTTTTGATTACAATTGCTTTATAATATATTTTAAAATCAGAGTGGGATGCATCCAGCTTTGTTCTTTTTGCTCAAGAATGTTTTGGCTATTTGGAGTCTTTTGTGGTTGTGTACAAATTTAAGTATTTTTTTTCCCATTTTTGTGAAAAATGACATTGCAATTTTGATAAGGAGTGCATTTAATATATAAGTGGTTTTGGGTGTTTTGGATATTTTAATGATATTATTTCTTCCAATTCACAAACATAAGATATCATTCCATGTATTTTTGTTTTCTTTGATTTCTTTCAACAGTGTTTTATAATTTTCAGTATATGGGTTTTTTACTTCCTTGGTTAAATTTATACCTAAGTACTTTACTTTTTTCGATGCTATTATAAATGTGATTTTTTTCTTAATTTCCTTTTAGGATAGTTTCTTACTAGCATATAAAAACACTACTGAGTTTTGTATGTTGATTTTGTTTTCTGCAATTTTACTCAACTTGCTTATCAGTTCTAACAGTTTTTCAGTGGAGTCTTTAGGTTTTTCTCCGTATAAGATCATGTCACCAGCAAAATAGAGACAATTTCACTCCTTTCTTATTAACACAGTCTTTCTCTTTTCTAAATGCTCTGGCTAGGACTTTTAGTACTACATTGAAAAGAAGTGGTGAGAGTTGGCGTGTTTGTCCTGTCCCTGATCTTAGAGGAAAAGCTTTCAACTTTCCACTGTTGAGCGTAATGTTATCTATTGGTTTGTAATATATGGCCTTTGTGTTGAGATACATTTCTTTTATATAATCTGTTAAAAGTTTTTATCATGAGAGGATGCTGAATTTTGTCAAATGCTTTTTCTGCATCTATTGAGATGATCATATTGTTTTTATTATTCATTCTATTAATTTATTGATTTGTGTTTGTTGAACCATATTTGCATCCCTGGGATAAATCCCACTTGATCATGGTGAATGACTATTTAACGTGTTGTTGAATTCAGCTTGCTAATATTTTGTCAAGGATTTTTGCATTTACGTTCGTCTGGGATATTGTCCTGTAATTTTCTTTTCTTGTAGTGTCCCTGGCTGGCCTTGCTATCAGGGTAATGGTGGGCTCATAAAATGAGTTTGGAGATATTTCCTCTACTTTGATTTTTTGAATGAGTTTAAGAGGGATTGATATTAGTTGTTCTTTAAATGGCTGGTAGAATTCAGCCATGTAGCTTCTGGTTCTGGGCTTTTCTTTGATGGTATACTTTTTATTATTAATTCAGTCTCATAGTTTACTTGTTATTGGTCAGTTTGGATTTTTGATTTCTTCATAATTCAGTCTTGATAGGTTTAATGTGTCTAGAAATTTATCCATTTTCTTCTAGATTATCCAATTTATTGGCATATAATTATTCATAGTAATCTCTTATAATCCTTTGTGATACCTGTTGTAATCCCTTGTGATTATCTATTGTTATGTCTCCTCTTTAATTTTTGATTTTATCTATTTGTCTTCTCTCTTTTTTCCCTAGTTAGACTGTTTGTCAATTTTGTGTATCTTCTAAAAAAAACTTAGTTTTTTTGATGTTTTCTATTCTCTATTTCTTTTATTTCTGCTCTATGTCTCCTCTTTAATTTTTGATTTTATCTATTTGTCTTCTCTCTTTTTTCCCTAGTTAGACTAACTGTTTGTCAATTTTGTGTATCTTCTAAAAAAAAACTTAGTTTTTTTGATGTTTTCTATTCTCTATTTCTTTTATTTCTGCTCTGATCTTTATTGTTTCCTTCCTTCTAACTTTTGACTTAGTTTGTTCATCTTTTTCTGGTTCCT
>NW_007770674.1:0-577 GCF_000696425.1 Galeopterus variegatus | reverse complement strand
AGCCATCCTAACTGGGGTGAGATGGTATCTCAGTGTGGTTTTGATTTGCATTTCTTGAATGTTGAGTGATGTTGAAAATTTTTTCATGTGTCTGTTGGCCATTCATATCTCTTCCTTTGAGAAATGCCTGTTTAGCTCCTTTGCCCATTTTTAAATTGGGTTACACTTTTTTTTTTTTTTTTTGTCTTTTTTCGTGACCGGCAACGGATCGCAACCCTCAGTGTCTTTTATGTGTCTGTTGGCCATTTGTATATCTTCCTTTGAGATATGCCCATTTAGCTCTTTTGCGTGCCCGTACCGGACCACACTTTTTTTGTTGTAAAGTTGTTTCAATTCCTTTTATATTCTGGATATTAATCCTTTCTCAGATGTATATTTTGCAAATATTTTCTCCCACTGTGTTGGTTGTCTTTTCACTCTGTTGATAGTTTCTTTTGCTGGGCAGAAGATTTTTAGTTTGATATAATCCAATTTGTTTATTTTTTTTCTTTGGTTGCCCTTGCTTTTGGTGTCATATTCATGAAGTCAGTGCCCAGTCCTACTTCCTGAAGTGTTTCTCCTATGTTTTCTTTGAGAA